>NW_020954598.1:1906711-1951320 GCF_900497805.2 Vombatus ursinus | reverse complement strand
TCTCTCTCTCTCTCTCTCTCTCTCTCTCTCTCTCTCTCTCTCTCTCTGTCTCTCTCTCCTCCTCTCTCCTCTTTCCTCTTCTCTCTTCCTCCCTCCCTCCCTTCCCCCCTCCCCCTCCCTCTTTCGCCTTGTCTTTGTCCTCCTTTCTCTTTCTGCAGATACTAGAAGAAAATATGAAGCTGGAGTGTAAATGCCACGGGGTGTCAGGTTCGTGCACCACTAAAACCTGCTGGACGACGCTGCCCAAGTTCCGCGAGCTGGGCTACATCCTGAAGGACAAGTACAACGAGGCGGTGCACGTGGAGCCAGTGCGGGCCAGCCGTAACAAGCGCCCCACCTTCCTCAAGATCAAGAAGCCCTTGTCCTACCGCAAGCCCATGGACACGGATCTAGTGTACATCGAGAAGTCGCCCAACTACTGCGAGGAGGACCCCGCGACGGGCAGCGTGGGGACCCAGGGCCGAATGTGCAACAAGACCGCCCCCCAGGCCAGCGGCTGCGACCTCATGTGCTGCGGCCGAGGCTACAACACTCACCAGTACGCGCGCGTGTGGCAGTGTAATTGCAAGTTTCACTGGTGTTGCTATGTGAAGTGTAACACGTGTAGTGAAAGAACAGAAGTGTACACCTGTAAGTGAGCTGCGTGGGTTGGGGAGATACTGGGGGACTGGGTGGGTGAGGGGGACGTGGACGGAAAGGGGGAGGGAACAGCGAGTGCTGGGCCACCCTTCCATTCTCCCCCTCACCATCCCACTACCCGCTGAGAAAGGAAAAAGATGGAAAAAACCGAGGAAGATGTTTGCACGTGATCTAGCCAGGCCTTCTCCAGGCTGTCACCGAGATCTACTGGGCCTCTTCCAAAAGATCAACCTTGGGTGGAGGTTTTTTCCTGGCTTCTGATGGGGAAACGGAGACGTTCCCTGTTAGACCCAAGAGAAGAGCAGAGAGCAGCCAATCCCACCCTCTCCACAAGTATCCTCAGCTACTAAGTCACTGGAGTCACTGTGGGCCCGGGATGGCCTTAGGCAGACCACCAGGCTGGGCGGGGCCAGGCCCCTAGGACTCAAGGGGTCAGCCTCCCCCTGGGAGCAAATGGATCCATCTGCACAGTGACTGTTTGTTCACCAGGAATCAAACGTGGTAAGAAGCACTGTGACTGTGAGAAAATCTTGGCACGGGGCATCAGTCCCCCAGCGTGATTATTCCTGCAGAGTGCTACCCACCAGGCACATTTTAGCCTTAGCACTCATGGAAATGCTTCAGGAAACTCTCAGCTTGTTTTCATCTCACTCAAGCCACTTCGGCAAACCCTGCGATTGTTCCTGCTGCTGTATTTTGGCTAGAAATGAGATGGCCTTCCTTTGAGCTGCCATATTTTTTTTTTTTTAAGCAGGGACGTCAGGCGCCTGGGCTTACTAATAGCAATATTTAACAATTTATTCAGATAGAAAATAATATTAATTTATTTAATTAAAAGAACTCTACCACCACTGGAAAAGATTCTGCAATCAAAGTAGGCTCCTTGCTTTCTTTGTGGAATAATTTTGTCAACTGGGCAAGGAACAATTGGAATTGTACATAGTTATTCTTTATGCAGATATTTCTACTAGTTGATTTTGCAAGTTATTCCTTGCAGTCCTAGATGTTTAAGTATAAAAGCAGGCATCTTTTTACATATATATATTTTTTGCTGTTTGCTGCTAGTTGTCTGGAAACTCAAGTTGGCATTGATCTTGAGATCTTTACCAGTACATACCAATACCCTCTTTTCCCCCATCCCCTTCCAGGTAAGACTCACCATCCTGAAAATCGAGTTTGAGATGCCTATACAGAGAAACAGAAATTAACTCCAGACAATTTCCATCTTTTGGAAAATGACCCATAGGATAAGAGAATATATTTTGTAAGAGACTATTTTTATATGAATATTTTATTTATACTGTTTGCCTGTATCATACTATAACCTGTTCTACTTCTCAAACCAGGCAGCCAACTCATCCTGTTTATCAGAGGAAGGCTGGTGAGGCCTTGGGATGGAGGAGGATGGAGCTCTGAGTGAGCCCAAGTGGGTTTCTTCCCCTCCTATCATACAAACCCCCTCTTGGGATCCAATTTGCCAAGCGTGCAAAAGATTCTTCAGTCACATGGTTCAAAGGGGTGATTGGTATTAACGGGATACTCTCTGAACCCATTTGGAGGAAGAAAAAAAAAGCCAACCCCAACAAATTTAAGCTCCCTACCCCTTGTGGCCTGGATCAGTCAACTGTGGCCCTGTGATTAGCAAAGGCAGTGGGTGTATTGGCCCTGAAATCCCCACATTGTGGTACTGTCACAATGGATTGGATCAGCCAAGATCAGCAGGATTGGACATTGCCAACCAGACTAACACACACACACACACACACACACACACACACACACTCACTCCAGTTGCCTCCCACAGATAGTGGTTACTCCAGAACCCTGTTTTAATGATGAAAGGGGTTTAAGGAGATGCCTTTCAGTTGCCTAGCTCCTACCAATATTTCTTAGAGGACTTTTCCACAAGACACCAAAATATCCCATCAAAAAATAGAACATTCAACCAATTGACCTTTGGGTTCCTCAGCCTATTCATTACCAAGCAGCTGCAGCCCCAAACTGACCAGTGGACTAGAGAGTGCTTTGTCCAAGACTGAAAATGCAAACCACCTAGGGCAAATTGAGAAAAAGTAGGTTCTCTCTTCTCCCGTCCTCTCCTGTCGTCTTTTGTCTTTCCTTCTCTGGGAGGACAGGTAGAGAGACGCACTTAGGAGTTAGTAAGGCAAAATTTCTAACTCATGGAAGCTCTTCTTTCCCCAATCTAGCCTAGATCTCCACCCTCTTACACCCATTGCTTCCCAGGCTAGGAAGGTTTCATTTGGGAGAATATGTACATGATGTAATGAGAAGAACCTTGAATTTGGAGATCTAGATTTGAATCCTGACTCTGCTGCTTAATTCTTGTGTAAGTTACCTTCCTTGAACCAGTCACTTAACTTATCTGGACCTCAATTTCTTCATCTGGGGTTGCTCTTAACCATTTTTGTATTATGGTCCCCTTTGGTGAACTGGTGAAGACTGGGCTTCTTCTCGGAATAAAGTTTTTAAATGCATACAGTACAAAACATAAGATTATCAAGAATGACAACTATACTGAAGAACTATAAGAGTTCTATTTAAAAATGCAAGTTCATGGACCCCAGGTTAAGAACCCCTGGATTAAATGATCTCTCAGCTCCCTTCTAGCTTAAATCCTGTGATTCCTAGAGGATTGAGTGCCAAGTAGTTGATGTGTCCCTGTAGGTGGGTCTGCTTCCATATGTGGCTCTGTATATTGTTGGTGTGTGGGAGCATAGAATTTAGAGCTGACTGGGACCTGGGGTGGCTTGAACCAGATTCAAATGTAATTGGGAAACATTTAACAAAATCAATAAAAATACAGTAGAACACAGATAATGTTATTATGTGGTTTTCTAAGTCAGTATACTCTCACAAGGATCCTTATGTGCAATTTGGTAGTCCCCCTTTCTGTTTGGTCTAATCCAACCCCATTGTTTGAAAGACGACACACAGAAGTCCAGAGAGAAATGATTTGCCCAGGACCTTATTGGATTTGAACTCAGGTCTGCTGATTCTAAATCCATTCCTCCTTCCATCACCGCACCATCTCTGCGTAGCTGTTTATGTAGCCATGTCTATATAGTCATTTTACTTTGTTTCTGTGTTCATTGTCTGTGTTCTGTATGTTTCTGTGTGCTTGTCCCTTATTTTTTTTCCTACCTAGTGATGAACAGGAGTTGATGGAGGTCATTGGTGTCCTGTTCTTTTTGCATACCCAACCTTTCCTCTTGGTATTTGGGAACTTCTTCTAGCTCCTGCTGGGGAAGGAACTGCCCTTTAGAAGGAAAGACCCTGGGGGAGTAGTTGAGTGGCTGGGGGAGTATTGGGGTTACTGATTGATCCACAGTGTCCCTCTGGTTGTGGCACCAGGGAAGAGCCACATAGGAAGGAGGCACAGGGTCTCCAAATCACATGCCTTTCCGGGGTTGGTCATCTGATTAGGTGGGATTTGGGGGTAAACCTCTTCTTAGAAAACAGACTCTGCTTCACACAGAGTGTAATTAACCCCCTAGCCTGGCGTTCCTCTGCACACCTGCCACCTCCACCCTCCTAGTAGGCCTGTTTCCCTACCATTCAGCCCCAGGTGACCCCTAACAAATTGTCATTTACTTTCACAGTGGGGAGTCAGAGCCCCAGATGAGCATATAATTAAAAGAATGAAAGTATTTTTGGTAATAAGAAAGTTGTTATCTTGTCAGGTTGGTTATTTTCATGCAAAAACATCACAGGCAGTTCTTGCTTTGGGTTTGGCTTTGGAGACACATGGCAGACACTGCCCTTGGAGGTTACAAGTCCATCAAGGGTGAGGCCTGTTTCATCTTGTGCCCCCAAACACCGAGGATGTCTCCTTGGAGCTTCTACCCTTCCTCCTAACACGACCCTCCCATCCTCTCTTCCTCCAACACGAGTACGGCCTCCCACATCCAGAATGAGTTCATCACTTCCTCCTTTGGAGTTAGGATCAGGGGAATAGATGTCCCATCTCTGCACGAATGGTGACTGTCATCTTGAATCCTGGCCCTCGTTTGTGCCTGGGGCTTCAGTTTCTCCATCTGTAAAATGGGGATAATAATAGTTACCTACCTCACAGGGCTGTTGTGAGGATCCCTTCATTGATGTCTGTATGGCACTTTTAAGCTGCAAAGTGATGATGGGCGCTAAGTATTATTATAAGCTCCTTAAAAACACCCTTCTTCAAACACTTTTACTCACAGTAATAAACATTTGGATCTCTGTATGATGAAAGTTCTCTTTTTTCTTTTGTTTCCTGAAGAGGTGGCTTCCTCCCTCCCTTCCATCCCCATCAAACACCACCACCACCACAGAACAAAAATTGAAAACTTAAATAATTAGTTAATATTTGTAAATGGTTCCAAAAAAGGTCCTCTCTAAGGAGACAGTGTGGTGGGAAGTGAGAGAATGCAAAGACCTGTGTTCTAGTCTCAATCTGCCCCTCATTTGCTATGTTACTTTGGACAAGATGATTCCCATCTGTGGGCCTCCACCATGAAAATGAAGTGGTTAGATTAGAGATTGGTGTCTTCCAGCTTGAATGTTTTATGAAATTTCTAGTAGGAAGTTATTCACATGACCCTTTAGACATACCTCAGGCCCCCGGATTTGACTAAACTTTAAAACCTAGAAAAATAAAGATTGAAAATGGAATATTTTCAAGGAAAGGTTCTATACCTTGGGTCAGGAGGATGTGCATTTTGAGTACTTAACTAACCTCCCTTGAAGGGTTGTTGAGAGAATAGTGGTGTACAAATTTAAAAGTACTGTAGAACTGGAGTGGTTCTTACTCCATATAATAGGCCAAGTGCAGCCCTTTGACTCAGTCCAAATCAAAGGGCTGCACTTGAGGACCTAGAGGGCCACATGTGACCTTGAGGCTGCAGGTTCCCCACCCCTGGTCTATACACAATCTCACAGCTCTAACCAGACCCCCGAATGGCATTTCCCCCATTTCAGGCTTAGAGTAGATTCAGGGGAAGGAGCCTTTCACATATCCCTTGGCTTGTTGATGCTGCCATCTTTGCCTTTTATTGGCATTTTCAAAAGACACTTGGCCTATTGGATGGAGTAAGAACCACTCACATTTTATAGTCAAAGGGCCATACTTGAGGACCTAGAGGACCGCGAGTGGCCTCGAGGCCTCAGGTTTCCCACCTCTGGATAGACAAAAGCTGGAGAAATGCTAAGGAAGCCATCTTCCTCTTTAGGCTGGGCCTAGCTTTGGTGAATGAAGTTCTATAAGATCGTAGACTTAGAATTGGAAGGGACCTGGAAGACCATGTAACCTGACTCCCTCGTTTTATAGGTGAGGGAAGTGAGGTTCAGACGAATGAAGTGATGTATCCAGGGTCCCACAGGTGCTGGGATTTGAACTCACATCCTTTAACTTCATAACTCATGCCCAGCACTACCTGTACAACCTTGGGCAATTCACTCAATCTTCCTGGGCCTCAGTTTCTTCATCTGTAAACTTAGGGGGTTGACTTTTGATGTCTCCAGTTCTACAGCCTAGGACACACTGCTATTTATATGTCATTATGCTGCCTTTGGGTAATGAAGGCTGACCTGGAGTGCTGGGGGAGGATATATTTCTCTACTTCTGTGGGGGTGGAAGAAGGTGCCAGTTGTCTGAGAGGAGACAGATGGACCCCTGATGTAGGCTCTCCCACGGCAGGGCTTTGAGCCATCTTCTTCTCCTTGTTTAAAGGCCCTGTCTCTTTTGGGGCAAAGCTGCCAGGTCAGTCCGATGGGGGAAAGGGCACGTGATATGGCTGAGCCATCTTCATTGTGACAACCACTCCCCTCATGAGTTTCAGTCTCATTCCAGGCTCAGACAAGGTCGAGATTACAGATTCACCTTCTACTTTAGGAAGTCATGGTTGAGTATAGGCTGAAGACCGTCATCTCTGTAAGAGAATCCAAATGCCTCACTCTATACCTGACGCTCCTTGGCAGACCACAGAGGAATTGGGAATCTAATATATTAGATCCAGGAAGCAGATGACCTAGGAGGTGGAATAGTACCATGGAAAGAGGCATGGCTTTGAAGCTAGAGGACTTGGGTTCAAAACCTACCTCTGATATTTACTACATGTGTGATTTTGCACAAATCACTTGGCCTTCGTTTTCTCATCTGTAAAAATGAGGGAGTTGGACCAGATCCAATTGACCCTAGGTCCACGATTAGAAGAACTCCAGGTCTGAATTTTAACTCTGCTACTTAGCACCTGTGTGATCTTGGACAAGCGGTCTTTTCAGTTGGTTGAGATAATCTTTAAGATCCTTTCCAGCTCTAAATTCCACGATTATCTTTCTTACACTATTCATATTTTATAAATGAGGAAACTGAGACCCAGCAGAGTGACCTCAGTTTTAGGGCTCCTAGATGCCAATGGCATGCAATAATAACAAAGGCTAACGCTTTGACAACTGAGCACTTTAAGGTTTGCAAAGTGTTTTACATCCCTTATCTCATTTGATCCTCTCAACTCGGTGACTTGCCCAGGGTCAGACTGCTAAGTGTCAGATGCTGTATTTGAATGTAGGTCTTCCTGACTCTAAGTCCATCACTATTCACTGTGCCCCCTAGCTACAAGAGATAATATGTGTAAAGTGCTTAGCACAGTGCCTGCACAGAATAAGTGCTTAATAAATTCCTCCCTCCCTCCCTCTCTTCCTTCCTCCCTCCCTCTCTCCCTTCCTTCCTTCTTCCTCCCTCCTCCTTCCTTCCTTGATGCATTCCTTCCTTCTTATCACTCTGTCTCTCCTTTCCTTCCTTCCTTCATTGCTCTCTTCCTCCCTCCCTCCCTTCCTTCCTTCTTTTCTTCCTTCCTCCCTCTCTGTCTCTCCTTCCTTGCTTGCTTGCTTTCTTCTTCCCTCCCTCCTTTCCTTCCTTCCTTGCTTTCTTCCTCCCTCCCTCTTTTCCTTCCTTCCTTGCTTTCTTCCTCTCTCCATCTTTTCCTTCCTTCCTTCCTTCCTTCCTTCCTTCCTTCCTTCCTTCCCCCCTCCTCCCCCCTCCTTTCCTTTCCTTTCCTTTGTTCCTTCCTACCTAAGGAATGGTGACAGAAGTGGATGACAATAAGATTGCCAAGCCCTGCCACCCACCACTCACACACTCTGGCTATTCTCTGCTTGGGGATCACAGCAACAACCCATATTTGGGTGGTAGGGCTTTTAAACTGATGTAAACACTTTCCTCACAACAGCACCGTGTAAGTGTTATTGTTCCCAATTTAAAGAAGAGGAAAGTGAGGCTCTAAGAAGGGTCTTAAAGGACACACAGCTCCCTAAAATTTTCTCCAAGCTGCCATCTCACTAACCCCGAATTTATACACTACTAATATTAATAGATCTGTGATTTCAAGGGCATAAAACAATCCTGTTGAGGAACTCCTACAAGTCAGATATGTATTTTTTCTGCACGTTGCAGTGTTAAAGAATTGCCTAGGAGAATTGAGAGTTTAAGAGACTTTATCAGGAGCACACAGCCAATGTGTATCAAGGGCAAGACATGAACCCAGATCATTTTACAGAGGAGGAAACTGAGCCTTAAAAAGATTTAGTGACTTACCCATGGGTCACACAGTTTGTGAATGTCAGAGCTCAGATTTGAAACCAAGAGTTTTTCTGCTATACCACATAATACTAGCCCTTTTCTAACCTGCTGAATGGACTGAATTCTGATGTGATCCCATGAGAGCTAAAACCCCAGCCAGCAAACGGCCCTGAGAATGCAGGATGGAAATTGGAAAAATAGAACCCTGGCCTCTAGGAGGCAGGGGCTGGAACCAAATTCATGGCAGGGCAAACTGGAAGCCTTTGCAGGGATCCCCTGGGGTCTCTGGCTGCTGACAGAGAGCAGAGGTGTCCTGAGAGGGGACCCAGCCCCCTAATCTGTCAGGGACGCTGCCTTGCAGAGCCCAGGCCTGATCCATTGTTCTCCCTTTCTCCAGCTACAATGGCATCTCTTCCATTGATAGGGCAGCTACCAGTTGCTACGACAACGCCGACAGCCTGTAGAGAATGCTGTCAAGCTGCTCCGAGAACTTTCCTTCTCCCTTAGCAAAATCGTCACGAAACCCAACAGGCTTGGTTTTGTTTCTGCTGTTCATGCAGGCAGTGAGTGAGCGCTCACGCGCGTGCACACACACACACACACACACACACACACACACACACACACCCCACATACAACACACACATGTAGTAGCCCAAGGAAAAATGATGAAAAGGATCCCCATTCAGAAACCCTACTGGAAATGCCAACAGAGAACCTTCCCTCTTACCCCTGGCCCAGCCTCCATTCATGGAATGTGGGAGCTGGGAGGAATCTTAGGGATTGTCATCAACACCATTTTCACCAACCTGCGATCCTCCCAACTGAGAACAGTTACTCCCTCCCCCTATTTCCTATAGTACCCTGGGTCTTTCTCTTTTGTTTTGTTTTTTTGCTTTTTGCTAGGCAATGGGGTTAAATGGCTTGCCCAGGGTCACACAGCTGGTAAGTGTCAAGGTCTTTCTCTTTTGTCACCATCACCCAGGGTCACCCAGACAGGTGGTATCAGGCCTAGGACTTGACTCCCAAAGGTCTTCTGACTCTGAGTTCAGCAGTCTTTCTACTATACTATAGCCATTATCTACTTTGCATCATTCATTATTTGTCATATACCATTCTTCCCCCCATCTCACCTCCACCTCTACCTTGAGACCATAAGTTCCTTGAGGTCAAGAATCATGCCATCTTTTCAACTTTTTATCTCCAATGCTTTGCCCAGTACATGACACATAGTGGAAGCTTGATAAAAATATGTTTTTGTTTTTGTTTTTTTTTTTTTTGGCTAGGCAATGGGGTTAAGTGACTTGCCCAGGGTCACACAGCTAGTAATTGTTATGTGTCTGAGGCCGGATTTGAACTCAGGTCCTCCTGAATCCAGGACCGGTGCTCTATCCACTTTGCCACCTAGCTGCCCCAATAAAAATATGTTTGATCAAATTATCAGCATCATCACCACCACCACTGATTTCCAATTCAGCAAACATGTATTAAGCATCTCATATATTCCAGGTACTGGGCTGAGTTTAGGGATATACTACATAGATAGTGCCTGGCATTTAGAAGGCATTTTAATAAATCCTTGTGGATTTATTGGTACAAAGACAAAAATGAAATAGTCCCTGCCCTCAAAGAGCTTACATTCTACTTGAGGAATACAGGATCCAGGATAGGTAAATATAAACAAGATAATTTGAGGAGGGAGAGAGAATAATTGAGGGGAATGTCAGGGAAGGCTTCCTAGAGGAGGTGATATTTGAGTTCTGCTTTGAAGGAAGAAGGATGGGAAAATTCTGATAGGCAGACGTGTGGTATTTCAGTCATGGAGGACAATACGTGTGAATGAACGGAGAACAGAAATGGAATGTCAAGTTCAGGGAGCAACTAGTAAGCCTGTTTGTCTGGAATAGAAGAGGTTGTGAAAAAGAAATTTTAAGTAGGACTGGAGAGTTCCCAGTCAGGCTACAGTTTCTCGGCGGAACGTACTCCAAGAACTTCAGCTGAGAAAATGTTGGGTGTGGGTCTGAGAGTGAGGGGAGAAGTGGGGCATCCTCTTAATGAGCTAGCAGAGAGCTAGAGATGCAAACTATAGCTGGGTGGGGATCATCAGCCTACGCATGCAGATGCACGCAAGGACATGGAGGTAGCTGCCTCCCCAGGGAGGTAGATGCACGGACATCTCCGTGCACGAACATAGCCACATGGACACACAACCTTTCTTGTCATCTGCCAACTCATCGGGGCCTGTGAATTTGTGGGTTTGGAAGCTCTCTCCACCATTCCAGATCACAAGTCATCTATAAAAGTGAAGGGAGGTGCGGAAGTATGCTCCCTACATTCACATAGCTAAGTGTGTGTGTGTGTGTGTGTGTGTGTGTGTGTGTGTGTGCACATGCATGGGTAAAACTTGAACCCACACCTTTATGGATGCAAATCCAGCAACACAGATATCGCACGTATATGAAAAATAGTCTAGGTTTCTAATTTCATTTGCCTAAGTAATTCTCCATGAGGAAACTCTATTCTGACACTGGCATCTCGCCTTTGCCTTTCGGTCTTAGACAATGGTTTAGGGCACAGGTAAGTGAATTACCCAGGGTTACATGGCAAGGAATGGCAGAGGTACAACTCAAAGCTGGATTGTCCTGACTGTGAAGCTGGCCTTTTGGCCGTTGAGCACCACCGTCCTTCACATCTGGAGGGAATCGATCTGGGATTTCAACCATTTGGGGCAACTCCTGGCTGAGAAAATGCCTTGTTAATGCACCTTAAATTCTTAGACATTTGTCTGAGGGCATGGAGAGATATAAGTGACTTGGCCAGAAACTTGTCAGAGGCAAGACTGAAACCCAGGTCTTCCTAACTCCAAACTCTGTCTACTATGCTAACACTGCCTCTCTCTTATCTCTCTGTATGTATAATGTATTTATATACATATACATATATATATACATGTATGTGTATATAGATATACACACATATCTATATAATGTTTGTATGCATGCCTATATACACACATGTGTATGTGTGTATATAGTAGCTAACATTCATATATCACTGTAAGGTTTGCAGATCACTTTTCATGAATTATCTTGCCAGGCGTGATGGTACATGTTTATAACCCCTGCCTCAGGGAGGCTGAGGCTGGTGGATTGCTTGACTTGGGAGTTCTGAGTTTCAGTGGGACTAAACCCATTAGGTGTCTACTAAGTCTGGCACCACTATGGTGAACCTCTCAGCTGCCTGAGGACATGTGAATCCCAAAGCTTCCATGATGATCTGTAGTGAAGTTGGACTGTGAGTGGCAGATGCACCTCCTGCTAGGGCAAGAGAAGGAGATCTGTCTCAGAAATATACACAGACCCAAAAACCATTTAATCTTCTGCCACAATCCAGGGAGGGAGACATTATTTTCTTACCCCCATTTTGCAAATAAGGAAAGATTGAATGACTTTACCTAGGTCACAAAGTCTGCTAAGCTCTGGGGTAAGATTGATTCAGGTCTCCCTGACTAAAAGTTCAGTGAGCTCTCTTAGTCTCTCTGTCTCTGTCTCTCTGTCTCTCCTTCTCCCCCACTCACTCCCCATAACATATTTCTGTCTTTGCAGCATTTTAAAATTCACCACAATGACCAAATAAAATAGATAGTAGAGGTATTATCCCCATTTTAAAGATGAAGAAACTGAGTCTCATAGAGGTGAAAGAGGTAATTTGCCCAAGGTAGTAAGCCACAGAATTGGACCCAAACCAGGGTCTCTTTATTCAGACAGTTTAGTACTCTCCATTACCGGGTTTATCACAGAAATTGGTGTATGTGAAAGCCAACACACGAGCAAGCACAAGACCCGTGTGCCCCTAGCACCCATGTTGATATCTCCACACATACATCCCTATATGTTCACATGCGTGTATAGCCATATATGATTGTATCCAGGCTCACGTAGGGACAGGAACCAGCCATCTTGGCATCCTCTTGCGTACCTGGGGCTGGTTTCTAGAAGCTCATCGGTGAAGTCAGGACTGTGGAGCTCTCAGGGCACTTTCTCCTAAAAATAGCATTAGGAGTCATGCTTAGATTTCAAGGCCATTTAACTCATAATGTACGTGAAAGGTCCATGAGTCCCTAAGTTTGAATTCCTTCAAATCCAAAGACTTCTCAGTTCCTCAAAGTTCCAAATCCAGAGTCCTGGAGTCAGCATGTGGTAGTGGATAGAACATTGAATTTGGAAATCAAAGGACCTGGGTTCAGATCCCTGCTTTGCCTCTTACTACTTGTGTGACCTGGAGCAAATATCTTCACCTCTCTAGGCATCAATTCCTCATCTGTAAAATGAGGAGATTGGATTAGATCACTTCTAAGTGCTGCAGGACCTGGAGTCAGAAAGATTTGAGTTCAAATCGGCCTCAGACACTTACTCTCTGGGTGACCCTGGGCAAGTCATTTCACCCTTTTTGCCTCAGTTTCCTCATCTGTAAAATGGGCTGGAGAAGGAAATGGCAAACCACTCCAGTATCTCTGCCAAAAAAACCCAGATGGGGTCACAGAGAGTCATATATGACTGAAAAACAACTAAATAATGACAAGGTTTCCTTCCAGGTCAAGATCCCTGAATCTATGAAATGAGAGTTCTCTGAATCAAGTCATGGACTCCTATGAATCCAAGGCCATAAGTCCTGAGCTTCCTGAAACTTGGCAGGAGGGGCCTGGAAGGTTCCACTGTCATCTCTGGAGGTGTAGCTGGGGCTTGGGTAGCAGCTCCTGCTGAAAGGGAGGGGAGGGGAGGGGAGAGGAGAGAGAGGTTGGAGGGGGAGGGGAGGGGGCAGGAAGCAGGTGGGGCTGGTATGTGGTTGTTCCTGCGTCAAAAGTTGCTAAGTTGGGGACTGCCTGTGCCCATAATGATTGAAACTCACATATGGAAACTAGGATCATTAATGGGAGCAGGGAAGCCATTTGACCTAAAGGAGTCCCCAAGGGCCTTCTCCAAGAGACGAAGTGTCTTCCATGACCATCTCAGTCACTAGTGTCTTCTCCACTCCTAATTACTTGGCATTTATTTTCTATATATTTTGTATATATATGTAGTAGCATACAATCATTGCTTTTGAGCTGGAAGGGATATTAGGGGTCATTGAGTCCAACCCCTTCATTTTACAGATGAGGAAACTGAGGCCCAGAGAGATTATGCAACTTGCTTAGAGTCACATGGTTAGAGAATACCCAAGGCAGGATCCAAACTCAGGACTTCCTCACTCTGAGTCCAATGCTCTATCCACTACATACATACATATGTGTGTACACACACACACATGTGCATATATGTATGTGTGTTATATATGTGTGTATGTATATATCTACTACATATATTAATATACATACACACATATATATACACTATATATTCTCATATATGTGTGTCTAAATATGTATGTATTATCTATCTATTTATCTGGATATTCTCTTCCACATGTAAAAGCCTTGAGGATATTGACTTTCATATTTGTCTTAATAACCCTAAAGCCTAGCACTATGCCTAGAATATAGAAGGCACTTAATAAGTTTTGTTGATTAATTGTGCTGGAATCAACACCAATCTTCTATACCATAGGTGTACCCATCACAAGACACTGGGCCATTGCATGGGGATCTGGAGAGAAAGTAACATGGAGACCTGCAACATGGAGACCTAAGACATGGAGACAGGTGGGGTGGGGGTTCTTGGGATACAGGGCCTTACACATTGATCCTGCAACTCAGGGACAGAGGGACTGAATGTTTTGGTATGTGACCATGGCAAGTCATTTCCCTTTTTATAGTTTTCCCATCTGTAAAGTAAAGATAATCGTGTTAGTACTACCGACCTCACAGGTGGTTGTGAGTAAAGTACTTCAAAAACCTTGTAGATTTCCATATTGTAATTTTTCCATCAAATTCTTACTCTGATTCTGATAAAATCTTGAACCTGGATTCTTAAAGGCAGAGGGAAGGCTCTAGGTAAGGCAACATGGGATAGGTGATAGAACATTGCAGTTGGCATCTGGAAGACCTGTATTTAAGTCTCACCTTCAACACTTACTAGCTGAGTAACCCTGGGCAAGTCACTTTAACTTTTCTGTGCCTTAGTTTCCTCATCTGAAAAATGTGGACAGCAATGCCTACCATACAGTGTTGTGAGGATCTAAGAAGAAGATGAATGTAAAACTCTTCATGAAGCTTTGAGAACTATTTGTGTCAGTTATTATCACCAAGTTGGAAAGGTTTTCCAATATAATCCTAGTGACATACAGTATAACTGTTTTCAGAGAACCAGCTAACAAAGCTAAAAGAGGCTCATTACTAGATTGGCAACAGGAAAATGAAGTTTGGTCACAGTTAACTCTCAAAGGCCATTTACTAAGTTGTAGAAGGGCTGTGATCTGTCCCTATACTGATGAAATGACTGATACTTGAGGGTTTATTTTTATCCACCACCACCCCCATTATCTGTAATGACACAAGATCACAATTATTTGCTATCCTGAGGAATGAATGGATGCAAGGTGAGGTGTAGAGTTGTTTCTTCCTTCCACACCCCACCACCCAGGTAACAAACTGTCATCTGCTTGTTTCTTATGTCAAGGTTACATTGATGCCAGTGATTCATCAACTAAATAACTTTGGGAGTCACTCAAGAGACCTGGGCTCACTTTCTGCCTCTGCTCAAATGACTTTTCCCCAATCTTAGCATTTCCTGTTTGAGGACCTGTGAGGGTCATACCATGCTGTGTTCTTAGCAAAATAGAGTAGGGGCTCTCAGGTTGGGCATCCGAAGCTTCTACTGCAGCCTCTCATCCCTAGAGGATCCCTTCCTACTTCTAACTTCCTCCATTTCATTCTGGGCTGGCTAAATGACTGGGATTAGTCCTGGTTCTGCCCATTAAGAAGGCTTATATCCCATTCTTGGACAGTCTCATTTTACTTTAACTATCATAGTTCATATTTCTAGAGTGCTTTGAATTTTACAAAGCACTTTCTTCACAACAACACCATGAGGTAGGTAGTACAAGGATTATTATTCTCATTTTGCAGATTTAATCACCAGAGGGCACTGCTGGCCACTTGCTGCCATGTTGAACAATAAAGACTAAGCTCTTGGCAGTTTTAATTATCCCATCGGTTGCCAGAGTATAATCAACGGAAAAGCCAAGCTCTTTATAGTTCTCAGAAAGCTGGCTGCTTCTTCTCTTAGCTCTGTACTTTTTGTGATTGGGAATGCTTGCTTCCTTAGTCTAGGAGTGTGATTTGTTTAGACATATTCAATTATTCTATTGGCTTAGCCCCCATCATCTGGAAAACTCTGCCCTATCCTCTTTGTGGCTGCTTTTTGCTCAATCACCGTGGTAGAGTTGAACTGTGTAGAGTACTTTACTCATATTCATAGAAGCAAAGAAAATTATATCAAGAACAACTCCCACTGGGAGATCTTTACACGTGTGGTGACTCCCAAAGCATCCTTTAATTAGTCAGTAGTTAGTCCTGGTCTGCAAACCAGGAGTTCTAGGAGCACAGTTGAGTTGGTTTGTTAGTTACAGATGATCACAGACAGAAAAGAGATCAGAAGGGGGCATAGAAAAATAAGTTATTATTTTGTTGAAGTATATATATTTATATATTTTTTTCAATTTAACAAATTGTAAATTGTTTGGAATTTATTATTTTTATTGGAGACGTCAAAGATCCCTACCTTCTGTGTTAGTGAGTCAGTGTGGCACAATGGGAAGAATATTATATTTGGAGCCAGAGAAACTAGGGTCTCGCTATCCTAACATCTGACCTGCTACAGAAAGACTTTCCCAGTCCCTCTTCATTCTATCACCTTCTCTCTGTTAATTATTTCCTATTTTCCTGTATATAGCTTGTTTGTATATATTTGTTTGCCTGTTGTCTCCCCATAGGACTGTGAGTTCCTTGAGGATAAGGTCTGCTTTTTGCTTTTTTTTGTATCTCTCAAGCTTAGCACAGTGTCTGGAACATAGTAGGGACTTAATAAATGTTTATTGGCAGACTATTTACTCTCTGTGCAACCTTGGGCAAATCATTCCCCTGTTCTGGGCCTCAGTTTCCTCCTCTGTTAATAAAGAAATTGGACTAGATAACCGTTAAGGTTCTTTTCCATTCTTAATTAATTGGGCCACTGTGAGAGAAGTTAGGCTACTCTTCCTCATTGGAGGTCTTTGAGGTCTTCTAACACCTAATAGGTCACTATCTCTACTATATACTATGCTATCCGAATTCTTAAAGGGTTGCAAGTAGTGCACAAAACTGGGCTGGAAAAATAATTTCAGATATAGGTCTGAAGAATTTCAAGTATAGGTCTGTCATTTGATGATCAGACTAGCTACATTTGGAGAGGTAAACATCAGAAGGATAGACACAATGAAAGACCATTAGCCTTTAAGTTCCTCCAGGGCAAGGACTGTCTTTTGCCTTTTTTTTTGTATCTCTAGCATTTAGCACAGTGCCTGGCACATAGTAGGTGCTGACTGTTGACTGATTTCTTTCATCACTGAGGGTGGAAGAAGAGAAGTACTAACACCCATGGTATTATAGATCCTTGAAGTCTGAAAGTATTATTTTTCCACCTGGGCTTCTCACCCTTCTGTGTGTGGATCAGCCTCCGCTCCTTTTGATAGCAATAATAACAGTTGCCACTTCTATAATGCTTTGAAGTTTACAAAACACTTTACATTATTTCATTTGAACCTTCAAGCAACCCTGTGAGGTAGATACTAATGGTGCTATTGTCTCCATTTTACAGATGAGAAAATTGAGGCTCAGAGACATTAGATGATCTGCCCATGATCAAACAATAAGCATCAGAGGCAGGATTTGAATCCAGATCTCCTAGAGGCCAACTGCCTTTCAGTACACATTGTTATGGTGCTTAGAGAATCCATACCAGCACACCAATGGAATGCCCAGGATTGACAACTGGAGACTTATGAAAACAATTTCCAAACCCACCATGGGCTCCCTGGGCTTATCATTTAGAGCTAATTCTATACTGTAGCCAGGGCATTATTTCCTGAAAATATGGGTATCCACTTACCCAGAGTGAGGTGGATAACATCTTCATCTGCCAGCGGCAGGATTAGTTCTGACAGAGTTATGTTTACCAACATAAATTTTATCACCTCCTTCTCTCAGCCCCTCCATACACCTGGAATGCGACAGTGGCTGATGATTTATGGCGGACGTCTTGACGACGTCTGTTTTTGTTGGAATTGTGCCATCACCGAGTGTCTGCTGCTTGGCCCCACTGGGTCACAGCAGCATATCAGTCAAGGAAGCCACTTAAGTAAATTATTGAGCACTTAAATTGACTTTTTCACTTAATATGTAATTACTTCCTTGAGCAAAATACTTTCCCTGACATCACCAGCCCAGGATGCTGGTGTTCCCATCGAAGAGGTCGTATTGACTGGGTATGAGTGAGCAAGTCCCATGCGGCAAGGAGCGAAGGGGGTGAGGAGGGGGACTAGGTCCGGGAATTGGACTTAGACCCTTCAGAATCCACTGATCTCTCCCAGTTGTGGGGGAGTGGAAAGAATGCTTTATTAGGAAGGAAGAAAACAAGCATTTATTAAGCACCTACCATGTGCCAGGCATTGTGCTAAACACTTTACAAATATTATCAAATTTGATTCTCACTACAACTCTGAGAGATAGGTGCTATTATTATCCCCATTTGACAGTTGAGGGAACTGAGGCAGACAGAGGTTAAGTGACTTGCCCAGGGTCAAACAGCTAGTAAGTATCTGAGGCTAGACCCAGCACTCCATCTATTGTGCCACTTAGTTGCTTCAAGTGCCTTTTGATAAAGAGTCAGGAGACTTGACTTACTAGTGTAGTTTTGGGCAAATAATTTCCTTTCTCTGAGTCTCAGTGTTTCTCCTCTGTAAAATGGGAAGAACCATGGCCCTACCTATTCCATAGGTCTGTTGTGAGGGGCAAACAAGCCAGTGGAAGTAAGGGCTTTGTAACAATAAAGCACCACCAGAATGTCAGCTGCTTTTTCCTGATTGTCACTTTCTTGGGCAGCCTAAGTACAGAGTTCTTCAGTGACTGCCCCTGTGTCTAAGACCTCAAGTCATTTGCTGATGTCCACCCTGATTGTATAGCCTGTATCTCCAGACCTCGTGTCCCTGAGAGACTTTGGTGTCATTGTAAGGGAAACAAAATCAAATCTATGGATTTGTTGATATTTCTTAGTTCTTTCCTCTGTGTCTTAACATTGTGTCTAGACTATTCGAGATGATATTCATTGTTGGTAGGGCCCGTGCCTTATTTTTCTGAATTCCTAAAAATGCCTAGAAGGGCATTGGGTACATGGTAGGTATTCAATAAGGATGTATGGATAGAGTGAACGAGAAACATCAATAGGAAGAACTAAAGAGGGAAAATAGAGTGTATGTATAGGCCTTCAGGAATGTAGTGAAGGGCTCTGTGTTTCTGATATAGAACCGTGTGGCACAACTTTATGGCAAAGGAAAACATGGTGGTGGTGGGGAGGCAGTATTAGGTACAGCACATACCAGAGCTGCTCTTGGGATGTTTTTACTCTGTTGGGACTGCAAAGAACAGCCGGGTTCATTTGAGGTTCCCCCAGGATTGTAGTTAGCCAAAGTATTTAGGACATGAGCACAATAAGCATGGCAGAGAAGCTGAGCTGTAAGCCATAGAAAGGCAACAGCTGCTGCCAATGGCCCCACGGAGGGCACTGATGGAGTTGCATGAGGATGACTATGTCACAAGGCCAGGGACAGCTGCAGCCTTGACAAAGCTTTCCAAGTCTCTATCCTCATGCAGGTAGAAGGGCACTGGCGTATGGAAATCACATTGGCCAATCTTTGAGGTTAGTCATGGTGCAGTTTTTGAAAGTTTTATAGGTGAAGAGCCAAGGAAGTTTCAGAAGCGTGATGCTATAGCTTGTACTTCAGTGGTCTTGAGGTTCCATTGAATTTCCCGCTGTCTCATCTTGTGTAATACTTACACCTTGACCTTCCATGAAATGTGATGAGGATTTTGTATTGGGCTATTTGTGTGGGTCTGGGATTGAGTTTTGTACCACCCCAGAGAGTGAGCACAGAAGGCATCAAAAGGGGCATCTGAGCAACGATGATGATGATAATGATGATGATGATGTGTCTCATATTCAGCCTAGAACTGCATATCTGACTTTCAGCTGCTCTAGTCAATCCCCCATCTCCAGAGAAAGGCTACCCAGTGGCACCATTGGGCACTTCACTCAAGACTGTAGGGGAGGAGCTGAGATAACCGTAGATTCATTCATCAGATATTTATTGAGTAGTTGGTGAGCTGTGTATATAACATTTGTAAAACTAGCTGTGTGACCCTGGGCAAGTCACTTAACCCCAATTGCCTAAAAACAAAAAATAAAACAAAACAAAAAAAGTTGTAAAACAAGATATAGGTGAGAGTATGAGAGGTACAAAGGGAGCATTCTATCTCTCCGGGATTCAGTGACCTTTTCTATAAAATGGGGGGAGGCTGTTGGACTAGATAATCTCTTCCAGCTTTCATGTTCTATAAGATCATTTTCTATTAAGACAGAGATGGGATCAGAGAAGGTTTCATGAAGGTTGGTGGCATTTGAACTGGGCATTGAGGGATGAAGAGGATTTCAGCAGCAAGGAAGGCATGCCAAGCATAGGGATTAGTGTGGGCAAAGTCTCAGAGGTGGGAAAGTGCAGAACAGTGCCTAGTCCAGTTTAGTTAGAACTGTAGGTGCCTGTAGGGGAGCAATAGAAGATCAGACTGGAAATAGAGGTTGAGACCCGACTGTGGAATGTGATTCTCCCTAGGTCCAAGCAAAGAACCATGAAAAGTTCTTCCTCAGGGGCAGGAAGCACTTTCTGGATTGGGGTGGGCTATGCGTAAACTGATTGTCGTCTCTTCTCATCTGCTTCCTTTTCTTCTGTTTAGTGTTAACAGAAGTTGTAGCATCTGAAAAGTATTGCTAGAACATGCTGAACTCTTACTAAAAATTCCAGGGAATCTTCTGGGCAGCATATATGAATTTTAGAAGAAAGACATCCTCCATTTTTTAAGGAATGTCTAAGAACCAGGAACTAGCTTGTTAATGAGGTTGCTGGCATCCTTGCTATCTTTTCTTGCGACCACAGAGAGTGACAATTTTCATAAGGAAATGAGCAGGTTGTTCATAAATAGGCTATTATAAGCTTTAGTTCATTCAGGAGAAAGATTAATGAGCTTAGTTAGAAGAACCGGGTTCAAGTCAAAATTCTTTCACTGAACGGGTGAGTGACATTACCTTGATTCACGGAGAGCCTCATTGACTTTGGAGAACTTTGCAGCCAAAGTTGATTGAATGGCTGACCAGGATGCTATTCGGGGAATTCCTGTACTAGGTCCTCAACCATACTGAGACCTGGGAAAGACCTTAACATAAAAGGGCCAAGGTCTCAGACTGCATCCAGAACCATCTCTAGTCATTCTGATCTATGTCTTGCCACTGGACCCAGATGGTTCCAGAGGTGGTAGTGAGGCTAGTGACTTTGCATGACCCTTCTTAACTTAAATCCAACTTACTTGCAAGTCATGGTATCACCTTTGTAATGTCATGGTCCTATGTCACACCATATACCAAAATAAAGTCAAAATGGGTTCATGATTTAGATATAAAGGCTGATACTATAAGCAAGGAATAGTTTACCTATCAGATCTATGGAGAACAGAAGAATTCGTGACCAAACAGGAGATAGAGAACATTAAGAAAAGCAAAATAGATAATTTTGATTACATTAAATTGAAAAGTTTTTGCACAAACAAAGCCAATGCAACTAAGATTAGAAGGAAGGTAGAAAATTGTGAAAGAATTTTTACAACCAGTCTCTCTGATAAGGGCCTCATTTCTAAAATATATAGAGAATTAAGTCAAATTTATAAGAATACAAGCCATTCCCCAATTGATAAATAGTCAAGGGATATGAACACACAGTTCTCAGATGAAGAAATTAAAGTCATCTATAGTCATATGAAAAAATGCTCTAAATCACTATTGATTAGAGAAATGCAAATCAAAACACCTCTGAGGTACCACATCACACCTATCAGATTGACCAACATGACAAAACAGGAAAATGATAAATGTTGGAGAAGATGTGGGAAAATTGGAACACTAAGGCATTGTTGGTGGAGTTGTGAAATGATCCAACCATTTTGGAGAGCAATTTGGAGCTATGCCCAAGGGACTATAAAAATGTGCATACCATTTGACTCAGCAATAGCACTTCTAGAGCTATATCTCAAAGAGATCATACAAATGGGAAAAGGACGCACATGTACAAAAATATTCATAGCAGCTCTTTTTGTGGTGGCAAAGAATTGGAAATTGAGGGGATGCCCATGAATTGGGGAATGGAAGAGCAAGTTGTGGTACATGTATGTAATGGAATACTGTTGTGCTATAAGAAATGATGAACAGGCTGACTTCAGAAAAACCTAGAAAGACTTGTATGATCTGATGCTGAGTGAAGTGAGCAGAACCAGGAGAACGTTGTACACAATAACAGCCACGTTGTGCGATGACTAATATTGATAAACTTAACCCTTCCCAGCAATACAAGGATCTAAGACATCTCCAGAGGCCTCATGATGGAAAATGCTATCCACAAAGAAGAAAGAACTATGGAAGTTGAATTGTTATTTTTTTCTCTTCTGTTGAGTTTTGTTTCCTCTTTCTGATGGTTCCTCCTATTGGTTTTAATTTTTCCTTACAAATAAAATTAAAAAAAAAAGTAATGTCATGGTCCTTTTCAAGAATGAAGGGCAAACAACAGGAGACTGGATTAGGTGCTCCTCCCTCCCTCCCTTCTTTTCTTTTTTCCCTTCCCTTCCCTGATTCCTCCTTCCTTAGGGTTGATTTCTAGGCATGTGCTTATCTGAGCAGCATTCCTTTTCCATTCCACTCCATGCAAAGAGAAATAAGGAAGAGCTTAAATCAGTGAGCCAATTCCCTGGCCCTTAGAGGTGGGAGGCAGTGGCTATGGAGGGGCACTGGTGGTAGAATTCTGAGCCTTCTGGGGGAAAGAGTGTGAGGCATTAAAGAGAATACACACTATTATGGGAGGATTCAGCGTCCTCTGCAAAATGAGGAGTTTGGATTTAGTTAAATTATTTTGTCAAGGATCCCTTTGGCAATCTGGTGAAGCTTCTCAGAATTTTATACATATAAAATATATAAATTATATGTGTATGTATATATGTGCACATGTGTGCACATGTATATTCATAATTGAAGGAAATGCTAAGTTTCAGTTAGAAGTTGGTGAAAATAAAGATGTAATTTTTTTTCCCATGCAGGGACCCTTTAGGAGCCTGTGGCCCCCAGGTTAAGAACCCCTGGACTAAATGATCTCTTGAGATTCACTTCCAGCTCTAAAGCGATGAGGACACCAAGCTGGATGTACTCTTTACTCTGTACTCAAGGTCTCTTTCTTGCTTTTGGAAACTTTTTAGCTTTGACAATCTGTGTTCTAAGGTTCTTTCCAGTTCTTGACTTTTTATGCCCTCAGGTCCCTTTCCAGCTTTACCATTCTAACGTAAAAGGTTCCAAGGTTTTGTCCAGCTCTGTTATTCTGTGTTTTAAGGTTCCCTTGCTGAGTCTGTAATTCTGAGAATTGCCTTTTTTTTTTCTTCTTTCAGGTTTCCACATCCTCAGAGCCTCAGGCCCAGTGAAAACAGAGGGTTACAAGGAACCAGGCTTCAGAGTTTCAGAAAGCAATTGAATGAAACCCATGAATTCAAAGTCCATTAACTCAAAACTTGTGAAAATTTTGAATAAGGGTTAGGATGAAGCTTGATGTAACAGACTGATAAACAATTTAATAATGACCTGCTTACATGATGCTCTGTACTTATGACAAAACACTCTCACAAGCATTGGTGCTCATATTAGCCTGAGAGGTCAGCAGAACAGGTATCATGTCTACTTTGCAGAAGAAGAAATCAAGGCCCGGAAAAATGGAGGAATATGGGGGATGGCAGCTTGGTGCTGTGGAAAGAACAAGGGATTTGGAGTCAGGAGATCCAGGTCCAGATTCTGGTTCTGCCACTTAGAATTTCCAGACATCAGGCAAATCAGGTAACTTTTCTGTGCCTCAGTTTCCTCAACTATCAAGTAGACTAGATGGTATTTACATATTACATTTACCTCTAAATCTATTATTCTATGAGCTCATGACTTATTGAACATCCACCGCACAGTTCTAAATGACAGGGCCAAAATAAGAATCACACTTTATGGTCCCAAGCCTAGCGTTCTTTATAGCCTAACGTAGTGGAGCAACGAGTTTTTCCTTCCTTAACCTTTGGGGCTTTTGGAGGGGCGTTGCTCAATTTCAAAGGCCAGGGGTGCCGGAAAAACGACCCAGTAGCTTCAGGGCACCTTAAGACAGCTGCATGGAACACCTTCCCCATGTCCTGGGCATGACCTCAGCTCTAATTTCAAGAGGCCGGAGTTTCCCCAGATCAAAGAGAGTAGGGGCTCTGGGGGCTGGATCAGACGTCCATCTGTCTTCAATGAGGCTGTCATTTATGAAAGTTTCTGGTGGGTCCGAAAAGAATTTGAAGCCAATGGCCCTTTGTTTACTGTTAGGGCCAAAGAAGTCTTCTCTGGTTTGAGGGTGGAGGGTCAGGACATTTCAGGAACTTGGTACATAAGGAAGTTTAGGGCCAGAAAGTTACTTAAATCTTTAATCCCAAAGCTATTGTAGGAGAGCAAAGAAGACCTGGGATTAAATCCTGTCTCTGCCACTTACAACCTATGAGACTTTGGGCAATTCATTTAATCTTTCTTGGCCTTGGTTTCCCCAATTGTAAAATTAGGAGGTTGTATTAGAAGACTCTTTCCCCCACCCAAAGACTTTTCCAGCTCAAAATCTATAATCTAATGATCCTGTGATTGGGAGGCAGCTGTAGTGTAGTGGGAAAAGCAATAAATTTGGAGTCAAGAGATCTGAGTTCAAGTCCTGACTTGTCTACTTGAGAAGCATATAGCCTTAGGCAAATCATTTAACCAGTCAGAGCCTCAGTTTCCTCATCTGTAAAATGATAAGTCTTTCCCCCCCATCTTATTCCTACTCTTCTTTCTGTGGCCCCAGTATTGGCCCTGGTATTTTCATCTTCTCCATCTCCCTTTTCTCTAGTGACCAAGCCCTTTCGGCTCCCTATCTTTGCCATCCTTCCTTTCCACTCGATTTCCATAGCCACTGACTAAGCTGGTACGATATTCTTCCGGTAGGCCTTCCCACTTCCACTCTCTTCCTCTTTCAATCTATTCTTCAAACTGTTGTCAGTCATCTTATGTGCTGGGCCTGGAATCAGGAAGACCTAAGTTCAAATCCAGTCTCAGACTTTTCCTAGCTAGGTCACCCTGGACAAGTCCCTTCACCTCAATTTGCCTAAATCTCCTCATCCGTAAAATGGGGATAATAATAGCACCCACCTCCCAGGGTTGTTATGAGAATGAAATGAGATGATAACTGTAAGGCACTTTGTAAGCTTTAAAGCTATATATAAATGCTGGCTGTTACCACGCCGCTGCATTGCTCAGAAATCTTGAATACCTCCCTATTGCCTACTGAATCACAAAATCACTGAATTTCAGAGTTAGAAGGTATCTAAGTGGCCATGTAGTCTAAAGGACTCAGCAGGGGGTCACCCAACTTTTGCTGGAAGTAAAGGGAAACCTACTAAGTCCCCAGGTTGTCCCAATCATTTTGGAATCAAAGTTAAATTTGCCTTCCACCCACTGCCATTGGCTCTGTCCTCTGGGACTAAAACAGAAAAGCCTAATTCTTCTTCCATGTGACAGCTCTTCAAATACTTGAAGACAGATTTCACGTTCCCTTAAGTTTTCTCTTTTCCAGGCTAAGTATGCTCAATTCGTTTAACCTATTCTCAAGAGAGGAACATCTCTGAGGACCAACCGTAATAAGGAATTGGTGTCATTTAGGACATAGGTGCTGGGCTTGGAATTGGAGAACTGCTTTCTCATCCTCTTTTGCCACTTAATAACTGGGGTGACCCTTAGTATTCTCCCTACTCTGGACCCTGGTTACCTCATTAGAAGGACGTGCAGTTTGGACCAGTTGACCTCTATGTTCTCTCCAAGTTCTAACAATCTGAGAATCCTCGAGTCTAGAAAACATTTAACCCTTCTGAGTCTCAAGTCCCATATCTATAAAATGGGGTTGATAATATTAATACAACCAGTCTCACAGAGTAGAAATGAGGGCTGTTAGAATGTCGGCAAAGCACTCGGCAAATTGCTTCGCTTTCTATAAATGCAGCTATTATTATTAATTTATCTGCTTTTCAAGTTGGCCTTTTTATATATAAACAGAAATGATTCTGCTGAGTGAATGTGAGTGCTTGACACCCTCTGTGACTGATTGGTTTGTTCTGAAAGCTCAGGTTATTTCAAGATGTTGATTATGATCAAAAACCCCAGGATCTGGACAAGCACAGATGAAGGGTTTAATTGTAAGCTCTGAGAAGAGCTTTCTTCCCTGCCTTTGTTGGGAGAAGTGAGTGTTACAAATGGATTCCTCTAGGCTTTGGCTGCCAGCAGGTGTTGATGGAGAGATTGACAGTGAGTGTACCAAAGAAATGAGATATAGTGAAGTCAGGATTGAACCTAGAGACTGAAAAGCTAATTAGGTCAATTTTGATTTAGTCATCCACCATACTAATTCTCCTCCTCTTCATGCCATTTGTAAATCTGATGAGCATACCTTCTATATGTTCAGCCAAATTATTGATAAAAAATTTTGGGTAGAACCATGCCGATGACAGTCGTGTGCCACTTCTACTCCCAGCCACCCATTAAGCAACATGCTTTGGGCACATAAAATTGCTTAAGCTAACTGCAATACCATTCACGCCATAATTCTCTACCTTTTTCACAAGGATAGTGTGAGAAATTTTATCAAACACCTTGTTGAAATCCAGGTATATGATAACTGCAGAATTCACGCTCTTGGTCAATTGCAGTCTTTTCTATTCTTTAAAGGCCAATTAAAAAAACCTTTTCTCTGTGTAGCCATGCCTGATCACATCTGTTGGTAATGACCTTACTCCCATACCTCGTCTTGGGCCCTACATAAGTTTTATCATGTACTATTTTGTATTGTAGTTTCTAGTGTATATGTCCTATTCCCTTACAGCATGTAAGCTCCATGAAGTCAAGGACTATGTCTTATCTAAAATTTATTTCCTCCTTAGCATCTAGCACAATGCTCTATGTAGAGCTATAGGTACTTAATAAATGTCATTTGTTGATTTCTCTTGATCCACCAGCTTAGTAACCTCAGTGCAGACACTCAATCAGCTTTAGCCCTACTCTAGATCAGATTTATGGAACTCAAGACATACATTAGCTTCAATCTCCTCCCCTAGCCCCTTTCTCCAGGTAGCAGGGATTATAAGTGTGTGCTGCCATTTGGTAACTCTTTATAAAAAGGAAATCACATTTACTCTTAGTGAGCCTATGCTGGTTCCTAGTGATCACCACTTCCTTTTTGAAATGCTTTTAAATTATTTGTTTGGATTCATTCTTGAATTTTGCCATGATTGGATGGCAGACTAACTGGTTCTTGGTATAAGAATTTATCTCCTTCCCCTTTTGAAAATTAGAACAGTATTTGTTCAGCCAGATTTTCCTAGCATTCTTTTTGATGTCTTGGAAATCATTAACAATAACTCATCTGTGGTATTATCAGGACTATGAGGTGTAATTTGTTTGATCAAGCAGACTTTAACTTAAAAGTCTCTTGATGTCTTGTTATCTGTCTTGGGCTCTAAGATATTCATGCTACCTGTTCTCATTGGAAAATCGTTCTCCTTGATGGATGAAATCAAAATAAAATAGGAATTTGAAGGATTTTGCTTTCTCTCTATTGTGTGCTAACATCATACCATCTGTCCCAAAAGAAATGCTTTCTTTCTTATAATAAAGAGAGCTCACATTTATATGGCACTTTACCTATATTATCTCATCTATCTCTCAGAACAAATCTGTGAGGTAGGTTGTAGAAATTTATTAACCACATTTTACAGATGAGGAAACTGAAACTCAGAAAGGCTATGATTTGGCCAAAGTCACACAGTTAGTAAATGCTGGAGCTGGGACCAGAAGCAAGGTCTCTTCACTCCAAACTCATGTTTTTTGTTTTTTTTTTTTTTGTTTTTTCCCATTAAACCTTATTGTCTTGCTTTGAACAAAGCAAAAACAGTACTTTTAGTTGTCCTAGAGTTCTCTACCTCTACTCCTTGGCTCATTTTGACATTATTCTTTTAGTTCTATTCCATTTTTTTGTCTTTGTAATTTGTTATATGCCCCTTCTTCTATCCTTTGTTGTCTTTCAATTTTGAGCTCATTAGAAAGCTTCCTTTGCAGCCGCATCATGGCCCACAAAACTGAGCTGATTCTCTCTTTTCTTCTTCTCTGTGATCACTTGCAAAGGTATTGTTAGAATTTTTCTTGTAACACCCTCTAATTCCTCCTAAGGTATCTTCCTTTTAGAATCTCAGACCATCCTATCTTTAAACTCTGAAATCTGACTCTCTGAAATTTCAGGTACGACTATGTCCATCATTCCCTGCGTCTATTGTAAACTGTAAGATATCCTTGTCATTTTCTCCCAAGGTTCCAATCATTTACATATCCCTTGTCCTCTCTTCTTTTTAAAAAATTTTTATAACATCAAGACTGTCTGTGTTGTCTTTTAATTAATGCTTCCCATATGACTTGCTTTTGATGAAGCTATGCTGACTCTTAGTAATCTCTGCCCCCCCCCACCCCAGGACATTTACTAACTAGTCCTCTAATATGTGTTCTAGAATATTGCACTGAACTGAAGTCAAGTTCACTGGTCTACTGTATTCAGTCTTAATTATCATCTTTTTAAAAAAAGTGGGCAACTCTTTCCCTTCTCCAGTTCTATGATGCCTCTCCCCTTCTCTATGATCTTTCAAAAGTCACTGCTAACAACAACTCAGAAATCACATTTACAAGTTCTTTTTAGTGTTCACAGAATGCAGTTCATCTGGGCCTGGTGACTTTAATGAGGACAACTAAGTGCTTTCTTAATATGATTGCATTTCATTTTCCAATGAACGGTTGTCATTCTGTTCTCTTCACACTGAGTATCATTCTTTGTAATCTGAGGTTATTGTGAGAAAAGTGCTTGGTAAATCTCAAAACACTATAGAAATGTGAATTCTTCTTTTTCATTTCTCTAGAGCGTAATAACAGGATTGACTTCTTAGTGGTAACAGACAAGAGGACAGTCTTTAGTCTTCTATTGTTCTGCATGGTGCTGTCTTTCTAAAAAGCTTATGGTTCCTCTTCTCTAGAATAAATAATTTCTCTTCTTTCTCTGCTCTTTTACTCTCCAGGCTTTTGACATGGTTTCATTACTCTTTACTCCTCTGAATTTTTCTTTCCTGTATTATTTCTTCCATGCTGTCTAGAAAGCCACTATCTCCTTAATTAGCAAGGTCTAAAAGAACAGACGTTATGTTAAGAGATCTGAGACTGAGTCACAAGTTTTTCATTGATGTGACATTTGACAAGTCATTTGCCATCTTTGTGTCTCAGTTTCCCCAATTGTAAAATGCAGGGGTTGGTTTAAAATGATAACAAGACCTCTTCTGTATGTAATAATCTGATCTATATGCTCATGTATTTTGGGGGTGATTATTCACTTTATAAAATGAGTTTTCTTGTACCAATGGATTTACTGAAAACGTTTCTGGTACATTTAAATGTTTGTTTACTATTTGACATATAGGAGGATGAGGTGGAGAAGAAGGAAGAGAAATTTAGAAGTGTTTAGTATCAGAGATTTAAAACTGGAAGGGACTTTGGAGGCTATCTAGTCCAATGAGGAAACTGAGGCCAAGAGAGGTTTTTGTGATTTATTCAAGATCACACAGGTGACAGAACTGGGATTTGAACCCAGGTCCTCTGACTCTAATTCCCGTGTGCCATACTACTTTTCTGTATGAAAGAACCCTGGGCTTTTGAGTCAGAATTTGCTGATCCTGACAACACCACTTGACTTGCAGTATGAGCGTGAGGGAGTCACATCCTTTCTCAGAGACTCAGTATTCTCCTCTACGAAATGAAGGTGTGAGGCTAGAGAATGTCTAAGGTCCCTTCCAACTCTTAACACTCTCCGATTATTGGATTGGAGAGAGCCAGCAGGAGGGCAAAGACATGTCTGCATGCTGAAGACCCCTGATATAGAGGCTGAGAGATAAAAGCAAAGCGGTGAATGATTTTATCATGGGTGTGGTCTGGGGGAGGGGAGTGCTGACACTGGAAGACACATTCCCCAAATTCCTTTTTCAAATTCTGTCCCCAAAATCATCCTCTCAGACCCCATCGAATGATAGGTGCTGTGATGAGGGATTGGGAAACCCCATGGTGGCGAATGAGCACTTTGCCTCCAGTCTCCTGGAGTTCAATGCCAAGGTGAGCTGAGCTGGCTCACAAGTTTGAACAGGAGCCCTGAGGCCTGGCTCAGCAGCTGAGCGGCTCTTTGAACAGGCTCAGCCAAAGGTCATTATCGGGTAAGCTTGGCCTCGACTCCCACTTTGCCTCAAAGCCTGTAATTTCCGGACTATCACAAGCAGGCTGAAAGCCCCCTGTCTCAATGGGAAGGATTTGAGGGAGCTTTGAAGCAGGGCAAGATTGATTTGCCCAAAGGGTCTGAATTTGAAGGGGCAAAAACTCTGTGGCAGAATAGTAGTGAAATGGAAAGATTACTGGCCAGGATGGGACTCAGGAGATCTAGGGTTCTAGACAAAACTGACCTCCAACTCAATGTTGGTTTGATTTTAGGCATAGGGACTAAATCTGTGATTTCATTGATAGTGGGAATTCCCAGATGTGGAAACTCCTTTTACCCATGCAGGTCAAAATCTTTTCTGTAATTGACAACCTTATGCCTAGAATGCTAACAAGTTAAATGACTTGCCTTAGGTCACAAAGTCATTCTGTGTCAGATGCAGGACTTCTTTCCGGCTCCAAGGCCAACTCTACCCTTATGCTATATGACCTCTCTGCAACGCAGTATCCTAATGCATAAAACAAGTATGTTGGACTGGTTGATTTCTTTTCTTTTCTTTTCTTTTCTTTTTTCCCTACTTCATAGTATTTTAGGTGCCTTCCAGCACCAATATTCTCTGTTCTCCCTCCACTAAAATCTCATAACCCAGAGATGACCTTGGTGTCTTGAAGGCCTTGTCAATGGAGTGAACACTCAGGTGAGTCCTACCAAGCTGAAAAGGTTGTTGTGATGTCCAGTCCAGGAAAATCTGGTGAGGCTAATAACCCCATTGGTCATAGGTTGATAACACTTTCACCCATAGCTGTTCTTGAAGACCATCTACTAAGTTGGTAGCTAGGCGGTGCAAAGGAGGGAACATTGAGTCTGAAGTGAGGAAGACCTGAGTTCAAATCTAAGATACTTTGTAGGTATGTAAATTTGGTCCAGTCAAACCTCAGTTTCCTTATCTGAAAAATAGAGATAATAATAGCACCTATCTCCCAGGGTTATTGTAAGGCTAAAATGAGATCATATTTTTGAAGTACTTTTCAAATCTTAAAATACTATATAAATATTATGGGTATGATTATTACTCTTATTAAGTTGTCGGTTCTGAGAGTCTGAAATGTGAAAAAGGAGTATATTCCAGGCACCCTACTAAGGCATGAAGGTGAAGCAATGTCAGGTTCATGGAGCAGCTAGTAAACCAGTTTGGTTGGAATACAGGGTTTGTGAAGGGAGAAATGTGAAAAAAGGTTGGAGAGGCAGGTTAAGAACCAGAGCGGGGAATGATACATGTCAGTCCAAAGAGCTTCTTTTTCATTCTAGAGGCGATAGGGAGTCACTGATGATTTTTGAACAGGGGAGTAACATGTGTGTAGAGGATAGATTAGAGAAGAGAGAGATGGTAAAAAGGATAAAATAATTCAGGGGAAAGGTGATAAGGGTTTGAACTTAGAGTAGTGAGTTGAAAGAAGAGGATAGCATTACCAAAACCAGCTCTGTGGGGTGTGAATTTGTAGGCAATTGTGGCTCTGCCCTTGGAGGTATAGCCGTACCCAGAAAAGTACAGAGTAGAGGGGCCCCAGAACAATAATATTTATTAAAAGCCTGCCCTCTGACAGGCATTGTGCTAAGTGCTTGGGGAACTCATAATACTCAACTGGATCTGTGATCTCTTAGGCGTAGGGATTCCTTCCAGCAGTGCAGATTGCAACTCATCCATGGACCCATCTAGAGAATCTCTGGTTCATGCCTCCTGCACATAAATTTGCTTCAGGGTCTGGCCACACAATATGCTGAGGGCAGGGGTAGAGAGCTGTTTGCTAAATTTGAAGTGTGAGCATTTATACCTTGGAAATCGGCAATGGCTGCAAATCGGAGTTTGATTTATTGTTTTGTTGATTGTCCAGATGTGAGAAAGTGTTAATGATGCAAATTATGCTTAAAAGTGTGGTTCATGCATTTATTTATTTGGAGACACTTTCGGGAAGTATTGATGAGCACAATCCTAGCTAAGGACCTTTCCTTATTTTTCCTGACCTTGTAAAGATACCAGTAGAGTACACGGGCTGTCTGCTGTTCATCGCTTGATTTTGACATGTGACAAGTCCAGTTTCTTTTTTGATTACACAATTCCCTGATGGCATTCTCCATCTCCACTCTTGCTTTTTTATTTCTGACCCTTGAAACAAAAGCATTGATAATACAGAGATAAAAATGAAAAAGCCCCTGACCTCAAGGAATTTACATTCTACTAGGGTGGAAGGTAGGGGAATAATATGCAGGTGGATAATTAATTACAAATAAACATATACTAATTTTGAGAAGGGAAATGGGAGAACTAACATTGGGGGAACCCCTCAAAAAACCTCTTGGAAGGAGGTGACATGTGAGCTGAGCTTTGAGGGGGCCAGCTATATTTAGATGTAGAGGGGAGAAAATAGCATTCTAAGCCTATGGAATCAGACAGAGGTGAGAAATGGTGTATCCAATATGGGGGACATGAAGTAAGCCAGTTTGGAGGTAATGTGAAGTAAATGGGAGTAAATACAATTATCCTTTCTACAACACAGGGATACGGGTGGGAGATAGGGGTGTAGCACCTCCATGATCTGGAAAATCCTTGTAAAATTTGTATGCATTTCTGAGTTTCTAGACTTTTTCTGAGTTGTCTGCTGGTCTTCATATATCATCTGCGGCTTCTGCAAAAGTCCCTAAAAATTCCCATTTAATTTCTTCTGCTGACCCCAAGATATATCGAAACCATGATGACAAATATCTCAATGTGGAAGGTATAACTGCATTGAAATTGGTCTGGAAAGATGTGTTGGAGCCAGATTCTAAGTCTTTGTTGAACCTCCTTGAGTACTCAGTTCTATGCTTGGCTAGGCTTTGGGGGGGCGGATAAGAAGGGAGATAAGATATGGTTCCTATTTTTGGGAGCTCACACTCTAGCGGGTAGATGGCTAACACACTAGAAACAATGATCTCTTTTTTCTCTAACTTGAGTTTAATTGAAGTTTAAACATTCAGTTTAAACATCCATCATCTTATGACCCAGTTATTGAGTGCCTTCTCTTTCTGTCCATTCCCCAGTTTTTCCTGACTTTTAAACTTTGAAGGTATGTCTGTAGCTTGAGGACTGGTGCCTTCTCCATTTGGATATCTGTCTAGTTGGGAACCTGCCACCCTCCCAAAGAGGCACCCAAAAGACCTGAGGCCAGGGAGCTGGGATCCAGGCATAGGGGTGGGGTCCGAACCCAAAGCGCAGACTCTGAAATCAGCAATTCTAAAAGCATCCTTGCAACACACTCAGGATAGAAAGTCCTTTCTCAATTTTGTCCTCTCTAAAGTGAAGGGTAAGGGTTGGAGAGGACTAGTTAATCAGTCAACAAGCATTTATTAGACGTTATGTGGCAGGTCCTATGCTAAGTAATGGGACTACAAAGAAAAGCAAAACACAATAAAAACAAAACCAAAATACCTAAAAAACTTAAAACAGTAGTACTTAAGTATCTGATAGCTAATTTCTAAGAATTTGAGCGCCAAAAGGATCTTAGTGGCCAACTAGTCCAACCCATATATGAAAAGGAATCCCATTAGAACATACTTGCGGGAAGGTCAGTGAGTCCCTTGCATAAAGACCTTCAAGGAAGGAGGGAGGAGCCCACCACCTCTTGGGCCAGCCCGTTCCACCTTTGAACAATTCTGCTAGTTAGGAAGTTTTTCCTGACCTCAAGCCTAAACTGGCTTCTTTGAAACTTTGACCCACTATTCCTGCTGTGCCCTCTGGGGTCAAACAGATTAGGGCTATTCCCTATTTCACATGAGAGCCCTGCAAATACTTAAATACTTTTCTCTGCTCTCCTCAGAGTTTTCTCTTCTGTAGGGTGAACATCCCCAGTCCTTTCAACCCATCCTCATAGGTAGGGCATGAAGTTTTCATCAACCTGGTTGCCCTCCTCTGAATATTCAACTTATCAACGTCCTTAAAACTGTTATATCCAGAACTGAACATAATACTTCATTTGAGACAAAAATATCACTTCCCTATTCTTGGAAATCATGCCTCATTTAAAGCAGACCAAGATCTCACTAGTTCAAAGGTTTACAAAGCACTTTACATCTCCCTTGGTCCTCACAAAAACACTGTGAGGTAGGTACTCTTATTACCCCAATTTTATCACTGAGGCTACTGAAGCTTATGGAGGGTAAGATCACACAGCTATCAGGGCAGGATTTAAACCCAAGTCCTCCTGCCTCTAAATCCATCTCTCTTCTCTATACCAGGCTGTTTTTCTAAGATGCTTTCTAATTTTCAAGTCTGACGTTGATGCTGATTTGCAGAGCTGACTGACTTCACCAGATGTGATCAGTAGCACATACTGAGTCAGAGCAATGTACACAATGGTCCCTCCATAGACCTGAAATGCCTTTTGCTTTTCCCACTGTACATCTCTGAACAATGGATGTTGAAATCAAATATTTTCCAGGTTATTCACCATTCATGCAAAAACCAGACTTTCTTGAAACCTCCATTTTCCAGCAACTCCCTTCCTGACATAAATGTGGAAATATGTCAGGGACAGCCCCCTGTAAACCTCAACTAATTCCCAAACCCTCTGCTCATCTCCCTTGGGTCATATGGCTCATTCTTATCCTCAGTCTTGAATAGGCCAACGTCCCCAATGCAGAACATGCTAGTGTGGTGCCTAACACTCTGACCCCTTCCCCCAAATTTGGGTTGAGCACCTCAGCCCCCTTCTTCCTGCCCAGTACTTTGTAGACTAGCCGTTTTCTGACCTTCTGCCACCGTCCAAACGCAGGCACTTTTTGGTAGCTCAGAAACAATAATTCTTCACATTGGTAGCATGGTGTCGTTCACAGGATACCAAACTAGGATTGCATGTGAAGAGAGAGAGAGAGAAAGAGAGACAGAGAGACAGAGAGACAGAGACAGAGAGACATAGAGCTAATAACACACAGAGCTAATAAGTGCCTGGGGTGGGATTTGAACCCAAGTCTTTCTGACTTCAGGATCAGCACTCTTTCCTCCACCCCACACTGCCTCTCAAGGAACAGTCCAGGGACAGAAGCAAACATTTCTGTGCATTTACTGCACTCATGATTGTCTTTGTGCTTTTTGGCTGCCCGGTTATTTGTCTATTCTGACATCTGTTTTTCTAACCCCTCATTCAGGAACATGTGTGGGCCAGCAGGTTCACAGCCATGAATTTCAAACTCTTCAAAAGTCAATGTTCCCTGGGAGTTAGATCTTTTGCTTGCAATGTCCAGGACCCTCCTGGTAAATGAGTCACCTGTGAAGAGTGTCCTAACTTTCCCAATCTTTTTATCCTTTTCCTACCTTTTTAACCTTAGGCCCTATTCCTATCCCCTAAACCATTTGCATGATTCCTTATTGTTCCTGAATGTGACTTGTTCTTCCATTGCTGTATTCCAGTCATGAGTCTTATCCAAATTCACCCAGTGTCTTACATAGACCAAAGCTGGTCACAGGCAGACAGACAAAAGGAAAGCATTGTTTGAAAAGATGTTTTCGTTTTTCATCCTTGGATTAGTGTTGTGTAGACAAAGTCTGGGCTGAAACATGGGTCAACTCAGCTCACCATGAGTGAAGTGAGCAGGATCAGGAGAATGTTGTACACAATAACAGCCACGCTGTGTGATGACTAATAATGATAAACTTAACCCTTCTCAGCAATACAAGGATCTAAGACATCTCCAGAGGCCTCATGATGGGAAATGCTATCCACAAAGAAGAAAGAACTATGGAGTTTGAATGCAGATCGAAGCATACTATTTGCTATTTTTTTCTTCTGTTGTGTTTTGGTGGTTCCTCCTATTGGTTCTAATTCTTACCTACAATGTCACTAATGTGAAAATATATTTAATAGGGATGTATATGTATACCCTATATCAGATTGTGCTCCGTCTTGGGGAGGGATGTGGGGAGGGAGGGGGAGAAAAATTTAAAACTCAAAAGTTTATGGAAATGATTGTTGATAATTCAAAATAAATTAATTAAAAAAACTCAGCTGACCTGATTGTTGACTGATGTGGCCACCTGCATCAGCCCAAAGGAGATGAAGCTATGAGCCAGCCTCTGCTATAGAAACTGAAAGCGTGTGATGGCCACAAACTCTTCCTCAGTTGTGGGAGGCAGCTGTTGTATAGTAGAAATCCAGGAGATCTGGGTTATTATAATCCTGACTCTAAAAGTGTGGACTTTGGTTAAATCACTTCCCTTCTCTGAAACTCACGTTCCTCATTGATAAAATGGAAAGTTTAAATTAGATTAGATTACTTTTATGGTCTCTTCCGGCTCCAGAATTTAACATTCAATCTAGTGTGAAAGTGACTTTCTGGCCCCAGGAGTTTCAAAGTCCAGCACCAGAGCTCCAAAGGACTAAGAACTGAACCCATGATTCAGTCAGATGGTATCAGGAGCTCTCCGGTGAAGAAAGTACCTCTGGAAAGACAGGTCAGTACCTTCCCTGCAACTTAGGGGCTTCTTGGAGAGTGGCCTACAATCAGGGGTGGGGAACCTGTGACTTCAAGGTCACATGTGGCCCTCTAGGTCCTTAAATGTTGTATATTTGGAGGGAATGCCAAGTTATACATGTTAGATTTGCAGTTTCATGTGCAATCATCTTATTGTACTATGTTATGGAAATGCTTGTTTTGTTCTGGGAATTGAAAATAAAATAAATTTGTAATACAAAAAAACCCTGTATTTCAATATAATTAGCTTCTTTTGTAATGTTATGTATTTAAAAACATTTTTCTGAGAAAGACTGTACCAGACTGCCAAAGGGGACCATGGTACTTAAAAATTTTAAGAACTCTTTGCTTCAAATCTTCTCCTCTCCAAGCTAAACAACTCCAGTTCTTTCAATTCAACCTGATGTCTTTGACAACCCAGCTTTATTTCTTTTAGGGGCCTGTAATAATTTTAAACTATCTTAATTCTCACAACATACTCAGCAGGTCAAAGAGCATCTAATTTATCACAAAGAGAGAAAACTAGAGTAGGGAGAAGCCAAGTTAATTGACCCAAGACCATGTAGTCAGTCAGACTGGCAGGGCAGGGGACACAAAAATATGATGGACATGTTTCCTGAACTAGATTATCTCACAGCCCAGTCAGTCATATGTGGAAAATTAGAGCTCAATACAGGACTCTTTTCGGGGAAAGTCAGGGAAGACTTCATGGAAAAGGAGAAACTAGCTAGATCTTGAAGGATAAACAAGATTTGGATTGGCTGAGAAAATGGTGGCAGTCACCCTGGGTGGGAGAAACAGTATGAGCAAAAGAATGGAGTCAATAATAAGCACAGCATGTGTAATTACAGAGAAGAAACTGGCCTTATTGGAGCAGAAAATACATTTTGGACCCCTGGGATGACTTAGGCATCTGCAAAATGAGGTGACTGAACTAGAGAGTGTCTGAAGTTCCTCTCAGTTCTATATCTAAGATGCTGTGATGTTCTAGGATCCTTAGACAGAGATTATTTTATCAAAGAGGTTTTGATACTGGGAAACCCCACGGTTGTATAAATTCCTCAGTAAGAGGCCAAGAAAAATTCTCCAGGGAGAACGCTAGCCAAACAGGAAATGTCTCAGTGGATGGAATCCTCACAGGAAAGCTCAGAAATGTCCCACTTTTTCCTTTTGGGGATTAATTATGCTGGGGCTTCAATGGTGAGTGGGGTTCCTTCACGGACAGTGTGTGGACAGCTTACTTGGCCTCTGTAGGTAGGACAAAACCCAATGGTTTTCTTGTGGTCCCCTGAGAGCAAGGCCTGTGAAATCCGGCTAGGAAATGGAGGGAGAATGAGATGCATTTGCAATCAGTGTTGTTATTTGTTCCCAGATGTTGGGAGGCTGATGTGATAATTTATGCAGATGAGCGGAAGCGGGGTGCTGAGTGGCTTTTATGGAGAGAGGGGAGTGTGTGTGTGTGGGGGGACTTTTGCTCCAGCAAATATCTGGAACCCCAGAGATCCAGCAGCCTTCTCTACAGCTGGCAACCCCCACAAACCAAAGCAAACAGTGTGGAGGGAAGGATGTTCCCGTGGCCGAGGCAAAGAAAACAAGGCCACTTCCTTCCACCCCACGTTCCAAGGTGGCGGCAAGCTTTCCCAGGGTTGTTCCTTGTGAATTCTTCTTGGGCTCCCCCGCCAGTGTTTGGACAGCTTGAAGCGGTGGCCAAGGAGACAAAGCAGGGATGCCGGCCCCTGCCCTGGATGCTGGCCCTGGCCCTGGATGTCGGCAGCCATAGCCCCAAGCTCTTCTTGGGCCTGGTCTTCACAGCAAGGATGCTCTTACTGGAGGAAACCTGAGGCTTCACCATAGAAAGCCAAGGACTTGCCTGGCCTTGGACCCAGCACCTGCGAGGACAGTCGATCCAACAGGTGAGTAGCTGGGAACCTCACTAATGGCGGCAAGGTATGTTGGAAAAGCCACTGGATTTGGTATTTTGTTGTTGTTGCTTAGTTATTTCAGTCATGACTGACTCTTTGTGACCGTATTTGGGATTTTCTTGGCAAAGCTACTAGAGCGTTTTACATTTCCTTCTCCAGCTCATTTTGCAGATGAGGAAATTGAGGCAAACAAGGTTAAGTGATTTGCCCTGGGTCATAGAGCTAGTAAGTGTCTGAGGCCAAATTTGAACTCAGGTCTTCCTGACTCCAGGTCTGGCACTCTATCCACTGATTTTGAGTGCAAACATTGTCACTTACAACCTGTGTCACCTTGGGCAAGTCACCTAACTTCTCTGGACCTCAGTTTCCTTATATGTAAAATAAAGGGCTTGAATTAGATAGCTTCTAAGGTCCCATCCAGCTCTAAATCTGTGATCTTATAATTCTACGGCTAGATCAATCAATCAACACACATTTATCAAGCACTAGATCAGGCATTGGGGATCCAAAGCAGTTCCTTGGGCTTTCTAACTTCCTAGAGTTTCCATTCTAATGGGGGAGTCAATATATATAGGCATATACAAAACAAACAAGAGGCAAGGTAACTTTGGGGGAGGAAGCTCCTGGGAGGGCAGAGAAAAGGCAGCATGTAGGTGGTGATACTTGAGCTAAGTTTTAAAAGAAACCAGGGATTCCAAGAGGCAAGATGAAGGAGTGTATTCAAGGCATTGGGGACAGCCAGGGCAAAGGGACAGAGAGGAAATGGAATGTTGGGTAAGTGAGGGACAGAAAGAAGTCCAGCTTGGCTGTATGGTAGAGAACGTAGAGTGGAGTCATGTATACTAAGACTGGAAAAGTAGGATGGGGGCAAAATTGGAAAAAGCCTTAACTGTTGATCAAGTTTGATCCTAGAAGTAACAGGGGCCACTGGAGTTTCTTGACTGGAGGAGTGATGTGGTAGAATAACTGTGCTTTAGGAAAATCACTTATGTGGATTGGAGAGAGGAGAGAACTGAGACATGAAGACCACTTGGAAGACTGTAGAAATAGCCCAGGTGGGAGGTGGCCAGTGTAAGAGGTGATGAGGGCCAACACTAAGGATGTGGCTGTGTGTACTACATTCAAGGTTCTTCACATTCCAGTAACACTTCAAAGGTTTTTTTTTTTTTTTGAAGTTTTAATAAAATTAACAAAAGGAAAATATGTATTTCTAAGATTCTAGGCAACTTCCTGCCATAGCTTTCATCAACTTTTGAGATCTCACATATTTGTTTCTGATGTCAGTGTATCTCCAGTGTATGAAGTGGGACAGTCTCTGACATCTAGTCCAACTTTAAATACACAATCTTTAATTGTAAAAGGGGCCATGTCAGGTCGTCTTTCTGGACATCAATTTCCTCATTTGTAAAATAAGAGGACTGGACTAAGTGACCTCTAAATATCCATCTATTATTATCTCATTTGAGATAATATGTTTAAAGTGCTTGGTGTAGTACCTGGCACATACTAGGCATTATATCAATGCTTATTGCTCCCTTCCCTTCCCATATAAACATTTAGAATGGTCCCTTAATAAATGATCCCATCCCATCTTATTTTCTCCAGCAGATTATCCCCTCTATCATCCCTACTCTATCACTTATCTTCAATGTCTTCCTTTCCACTGGCTGCTTCCCTAATATGCCCATGTCTCCCTTATCCTGAAAAGACCTTACTTAATCAGTTCATCCCATTGGTTATCATCCCACATCTTTCTCCCTTTCTTGGCTAAACTCCTTGAGAAGGCCATCTACAATTGGTGCCTTCACTTCCTGACATCTCACTTACTTCTTAACTCTTGGTAGATCTATAAGATCCCTTAAGTGCCAAAACTCACAGCCTTTTCTCAGTTCTCATCTTTCTTGACTTTTCTGCAGCCTTTGTTTCTATCTATAACCTTTTCCTTGATACTCTCTTCCCTCTAGGTTTTCATGACACTGAGCTCTCCTAGTTCTCCTCCCACCTGTTTGACTGTTCCTTCTCAAGCTTCTTTGCTGAATCTTCATCCAGGTCACCCCCACAACTATGTGTGTCCACCAGGGCTCTGTCCTGGACCCTCTTCTCTTCTTCTCGTATGCTATTTCTCTTGGTGATCTCATCAGCTCCCATGGCTTCATTTATCACCTTTATATAGATGATTCTCAGATATGTTTGTTCAGCTGGACCTCTATCCTGACCTCCACTGTCCCATTTCCAACTGTCTATTGGACAGCTCTAACTGGATGTCTTTAACTCAACAAATCCAAAACTGAATTCATTATCTTCCCCCCTCCAAAAAAAGGTCTTCCCCTTTTCTGAACTTCCCTAATACTATTGAGGGTACCACTACCTTCTCAGTCACCTAAGCTCACCACTTAGGTGCCATTATCTACTCCTCACTGTCTCTCATAACCCATATCCAACCATTTATCAATTCTGCCATTTTGAGCTTCATGATTTCTCTCATATATGTCCCTTTATCTCCTCTGGTACAGGCTCTCATCACATTACTCTTGGCCTATTACAGTAGCCTACTCACTGGTTTCCTACTCTCTGACTCCAGTCCATCTGCCATTCAAATGGCAGAGATCCTCCCTAAATTTAGATCTGACTATGTCAGCCCCCTATTCAATCAGCTCTACTGGCTCCCTATTACATCCAGGATCAAACATAAAATCCTCTTTGGCTTTTAAAGCCCTTTGCAGCCTGGCCCTTTCCTACCTTTTCAGTTTTCTTACATTGTACTCACTCTGCCATACTCTGTGATCTGGTGACACTGATCCCTTTAGTGTTCCTTACACATGACACTCTTCCCAATTCAGTGTTTTCACTGGCTATCCTCCAGGTCTAGAACTCTCTCCCTCATAATCTTTCACTTCCTAGCTTCCCTGTCTTTCTTCAAGGCTCAGATAAAATCCCACCTTCTGCAAGAAGCCTTTCCCAGTCCTTCTTAATCCCGGTGCCTTCCCTCTGAGGTTTTCTTCAATTTTTCCTGTATGTGTCTTGTTCCTGTAGAGTTATTTGCATGTTGTATCCCCCACCAGACTGTGATCTCCTAGAAGGCAGGGACTTTTTATTTTTTCCCTTTCTTTATTAGCACCCATAAGTAGGTTCTTAATGAATGTTTGTTGATTGACTGACTTAAACCTATTATTCTAATGAACCAAGTTAATAGGTCAACTTTCTACATGAGACACCCTTACAATAATCCCATCACTCTGAGGTAAAGGACTTAAAGAGTTTGGGATTGAGAGGCAATAGAAATAGCTTCTAGTCCTCACTATGCCATTTTACTTGTCAAGTGCAAATCTCCTAATTATTTGTGGTCTCAGCCCTCCCATATTCAAAATGAAGAAAATAGTGCTTTCTCTATACACCCAATCAGGGCTGTTATGTGGATCAATTAAATTGAATAATGTATGTGAGAATGCTACCTTAAAAATCTCTGTACATATGTAAGGTTATAAGGCAATAGACCTAGAGATGGAAAGGGACCTTAGATGCCTCCCAGTCTAACCCCCTCCCCCCCCCCGCTCATTTTACATATGAGGAAATTAAGACCCAGAGAGGTTGTAACTTGCCCAAGGTCACATAAGGAGTAAGTAATAGAGGCAACACTTGAACCCAGATCCTCTGACTCCAGAGCCAGTGTTCTTTCCATTATGGTGATCTTGTTGTTATTATCACTAATATTAATACTACAGCACCTCAAAGGGTGTCCAAGAAGGGCTCACTTGGCAGAGATCTTTGCCCTGTAGTGAATGTAGTTAGAATGAGACCAGTGTGGTTGTCTTTAACCTCCTTTTCAGGAGAATTTATTTCACGCAACAATCCTTCAAATTCTGGAAGAAGTCTATCATGTGTCTCTCTCTCTCTCTTCTCCACTTCAGGCTATATATTTTCCACTTCCTTCAGTTCATCCTCATATGACACAGCCCCTTTCATGCCTTCTATCATCTACGAATGGTCCACAGGGCTCTGTCCTTGGTCCACTTCTCTTCTGGCACTATATTCTTTCCCTTGGAGATGTCATCTACTCCCATAGTTTCTAAAAAAATCACCTCTCCGTAGATGATAATTTCCAAATTTCAATCTTCAATCCTGGTCTAATTTCTGGTTCTAGCCCTTCTTCTCCATTTGCCTGCAGGACATCTCCACTGGCAGGATGCCTCCTAGTTCAGACTCCTCTGAATCTGGCCTCTGACCTCATCATTTCCCCTCAACAAGCAATTCATCCCTACAACTTTTATAACTCTCTTAACTAGAACCATCCTTCTTCCAATCATCTAAGCTAAATCCTCATAAGCATCTTTGACTTTCCTCTTTCCTTCACCCATTAGATTAGATTTCTTAGAAATTCTTCTTCTATAATGTCTTTCACATCGATTCTTCTGTGGGTACATTCTCTATGCCACTGCCACTATCTAAATCTTAGTCTTCATTTCTCATGTCTGATTTATTGTAATAGCCTCCTCCTAGCTGGTCTCTACTTCTGGTTTCTTTCCTCTAATCCATCTGGCACATCATAGCCATTATTATCCTCTTACAAGTCACTTCTTTGTGTCAGTCCAATTCTATTTAACGAGCATTTATTAAGCATCTGCTGTGTGCTACACGTTGTGCTAGCTAATGGGGGAAACAAAACACATACGAAGAAGACACAAGGTGGAGACAAAGAGTGATGGGGGTGACCAAGAGATGTCTCATACTTGAGCTGAGTCTTGAAGGAAATCAGAATTTCTGAGAAGTGGAAGTGAGGAGGGAGCCCATTTAAGGTATGGGAGATAACCAGTGAGAAGGCTACAATATGGAAAATTATGTGTGAGATGCCTGAAGAAGGCCAGTGAGGCTGGACCATAGAGTTTATGGAGGGAAGTCATTTATGATAAGATTAGAAAAGTAAATGGAGGCAAGGATGTGAAAAGCTTTAAATGCCAAGCAGAGGAACCTATTTTTAATTTTAGATATAATAGGAATCCATTGGATTTTATTGAGTGAGTGATGGGGTAACACAGTTAGACCTGCACTTTGGGAAAAACACTCTGGCAGCTGTGGGGAGGATGAATTGGATAAGGGAGAGACCTGAATCAGGGAGACCAACAGTCCAGGCAAGACATGATGGGGGCTTAAACCAGGGTGGTGGTTGGGTAAGTGGAGAGATGCAAGAAATGTTATGGATATAGAATCAAGATTTGGCAACTGATTGGCTATATGAGGTAAATGAGAGGAAGGAGTCAAGAATGACATTGGGTACCTGAGCAGGGTGCCCTTGACAGAAATAGGGAAGTTCAGAAGAGGCATTGGTTTGGAGGGAAAGAACAATTTGTGTCTAGGACATGGTGAATTTGAGGTATCTCAAGATGTCTGCCCCCCAGTTTGAGCTGTCCAAAAGGCAGTTAATGACTTATAACCAGAGCTCAGGCAAAAGGTGAGGGCTGGATGTATGGATCTGGAAATCACATGCATAGAGAAGATGACTGAGTCCGTGAGAATTGATAAGAGGACAAAAGCCTTGGGGGAACATCTGGGGGTTGCTGGAACCAGCTTGAACTGGTTCATGAGAGATGATTGCCAAATTTTCTCTGTGTGTATTTACACCTTGGAGATCAGCAAATACTAAATATCAGGGATTGATTTATTGTTGTTGATTGCTCAGACTTGAGAAAGTAATGGAGAAAATGTTGATAATGGTGATTAAATTAAAAGTATGTCTTACATTTTTGGAAAGCTAGTTGTTAAACAATTAGTAGCACATCCTTTCTTGACAGCACACCCACACTTAGTGGATGAAGATCCAACAAAGGAGGAAGAGGAGTGGCTGGACATTTAGGCATAGAACCAAGAGAAAGCAGTGTTATGAAAACCGAGAAGGAAGAGAGGATGGTCAACCGAGTCAAATGCAGCAGAGAGTTCAATAAGGATGAGCTCAAGCCCTATTTCTTCCATGAAGCCTTTGCTGATCACTTCAGCCTATATTGATCTCATCCTCTACCACTTACAGTCTGGCACTTACAGTCTGGCACTTAGCATATACTTTGTGATATCTCTTATATTGTTGCTAACTTTTAATGTATTACTGCCTATGTAACCTTGAACAAGTCATGTGACCTCAATCTGGGCCTAAGTTTCTTCATTTGTCAAATGAGGCAATTGGATGCGATGACCACTTAGGTCACTTCTAGCTTCAAATCTATGACCTTATGATCTATGTCTTATTCCTGGCACCAAAATCCTCTTCTGATGTAAGCATGGAAGCGTTTCTGGGTTCTTGAAGTTTCTGCTACTGAAGTGTACCT
>NW_020954598.1:1824506-1906701 GCF_900497805.2 Vombatus ursinus | reverse complement strand
GTAGGTGGTACAGTGGGTAGAGCCCTAGGCCTGGAGTCAGGAAGACTCATCTTCCTGAATTCAAATATGGCCTCAGACACTTACTAGCTCTGTGTCCCTGGGCAAGTCACTTTATCCTGTTTGCCTCAGTTCGCTCATCTGTAAACATGAGCTGGAGAAGGAAATAGCAAACTGTTCCAGTATCTTTGCCAAGAAAACCTCAAATGGTGTCACAAAGAGTCAGACAGGACTGGAAAATGACTGAACAAACAAACAAACAAAACTCTTGAGCATCAGCCTAGTTAAGTTTGGAGACAATGAACACTAGATTGGCCTCAGGGTGAATCCTTTTTCAGCCACAAACAATATGTGAATATCATCTGCTTTGAGGATTGAGGGATTGCACTGTTAGTGTCTATGGAGGGTATATCATCAATACCAACAAACTTATTGATTCTGTAAGTACTGATGTATGTCTAGTGTCCCCAACTAGTTTGTTAGGTGACATTGGCAGGTTGCCTAATACCTGTCTTCTACATACCTTGACTATGCCCCCAGAATACCTGTCACAATCCAGGATTCAGAAGACACTTAAGAATTGAATCTTTTTTCAGACTAATTCCCATCAATTAACCCCCTGGCTTTTCTTTCCAGAGAAAAGTAAAACTTCTTGACTCTCTCTTCTGTATACCCCTCAACTACCCTTATGAATATCTTCGTTCTGCATATCCCATCATGCTTGGCCTTGGTATAGAGCGTAATGGAGAAGACATTTATGTGTGACAGAAGCATCCAATCCTAGCCTACAAGATGGGATATTACATGGTGTCAACATTCTATAGGGAAATTTGGAATTATGCAAGATTAGTTGCTATACAGTTTATAACCTTCATCCCAGAAAATTCCACTACTGAATATACATCAAAAGAAGGAGGGAAAGAAAAGAAAAAAGATCCTATATATACCAAAATATTTATAACAACACTTTTGTGGTAGCAAAAACTCTAAACAAAGTGGGTACACTATCTTGTTTATACATAGTTATTTGCATGTTGTCTCCAGATTCCAGTGTAAACTCCTTGAGAGTAGGGAACGTCTTTTGCAGTTCTTTGCAACTCTAGTACTTAGCATGGTGTCTGGTATAGAGTAGGCACTTAATAATTGCTGATGGACTGACTTCCTGGGGAAAAGTTGAACAAACTGTTGTACACAAATATAATGGAATATTATTGTACTATAAGAAATGAGGAATTCAGAGAAACATAGGAAGACTTGTAGGGCATTTTACATAGTGAAGAAAGAATAAACAAATGAATAATATATATAATGACCAAATAATGGGAATGAAACACAGTAAAAGACATCAGCATTTGTATTAAACGTGATGAACAATCATGGTTGTAGAGGAGTTTTGATGAAACACATTTCATTTTCTCAATAGAAAGGTGGGACACTACAGGTACAGAATGTTGCATGAATCATCAAATGTAGTTCCTGTGACAGTTTGCTTTTATTAACTGTTTTTCTTTGTTACAAGGGAGGGTTCTGTTGGAGGGGTGTTGCTTTTTGGGCAATAATAACAGCATAAAAATGAAGATCATGAGTAAAACCTATTAAAAAGATTAGAGGTCAGGCCTTGAGATCTATTTCCCTGACCTTGTTCAAGCTCTGCTGTGCATCAGGGCCTGTGAGTTTTTAATTGGGGTGATGGTGCTGAGGAGAAGGATGATGATGATGACTTGTCTTTCATTGACCATGAATGAACGAATGAATGAAAAATCATTTGTTAAGTACTTATTATAACAAAACACTAAGTTAAATTCTGAGGATACAAGTAGAAAGGTAAGATAGTCCCTGATCTCATTGGTACTCATATTTTAATGGGATAGCACGTACATTTTTCAGTTGTGATTCAGATGGAAAGGTTTCATGATCCTTAGGGTACAGAGGTAAAGAAGTTGGTGATGCATTTTCTTTAGTGTCATTTCCATTGATAAAGCTGTATCATTTTCTAATATTGAGCCATTTGATGATACCAAGGACTTTGGTGGCCAGAACTTTCCATGATTCCGGGGAGAATTGAGCCAAAGCTCCCAAATCCACAAAGCATTGTATATGATGAAGTTATCACCACCAGTGACACAAATACTATTATTGTTTCATTATTATTGTCAAGTTAAACTAGGCAGGGTCTTTTGCTGTAGAGATTAAGTGGACATAATCCTCTTGAGTATCTAGTATTAAGCCCTGGGATTTTACAGTAGCAATGAATCCTTAGGGAAGTTCCTAGGAGACCATCAAGCAAAAGAAACAGGAGGACCAGAAGGAAGAAATTACCAAATAGTAGTCTATCCTACTCTCAGACCCAGAAGCTGGAGCAGGGAATCAAGAACCTGTAGAAGCAATGTCCCCAGAGAAGAGGGGAGGTAGGAGAGGGTCAATGTGGTGTAGTAGAAAGAATATTGGTCTAGGAAACTGAAGACTTAAGTTCTAGTTGGGGTCATTGCCTCAGTTTCCATCTCTGTAAAACAAAGGGATTAAGTTAAGAGAGCGGTAAAGCCGAGGTTCTTTAAAAACATTTTAAAAATAATTTTTGAAAGCTTTTGTTTTTAAATTTCCTAAATTTCCTTTGGTATCCTTCCCCTTCCCCCTTTCTCTGCCTGACAGCAATCCCATATAACAAATAATTATTTTTTAAAAGAAAAAAAAAAAGAAGGCGGGGAGGAACAGTCCACAGAACAAATCAATACAGTGAAAAAAAAAATCTGAAAATATGCACACCTGTGTGGAAAATACCCACACCTGTGGACCTCTCCCCCACCTCTGCAAAAATGGGTACATGAGGGAGGATAATTTATCATATTTCTTACTTTAGGGTGAGGCTTTTTTTTTGTAATTTTGCAGCATTCATGGTTGTTATTCTACATAGATTGTGTATGTGGTTTTCTTGGCTCTGTTTATTTCGCTTTGCATCAGTTCATATAAATCTTTCCACGCTTCTCAGTACTCACTACATTCATTATTTCTTATAGCACAGTCACATTGTTACATTCATGTTTCATGTGCCACAGTTTGTTTAGTTGTTCCCCAATCAATGCCCATCTACTTTGTTTCCAATGCAGTTTCTTAACCTGGGATCCGTGAACTTAAAAAAAAAATAATCACTGTATATTTTGATAACTAGTATGATTAGTTTCCTTTATAATCCTATGAATTTCATTTGAATACATTTAGAAACATTGTTCTGAGAAGGAATTCCTAGGCTTCACTACACTGCTGAAGGGGTCTATGATACTAAAAAGGTTAAGAATTCCTGGTCTAAGGTCTCAACTTAGCCTTGAAATTATATAAATGTGGGGCTAGAGGTAAGGAGCAAGAGTAGCTGCTTGCTGGATGCCTCTAAATATCAGCCAATCATTTACTTAGCAAATGCCACAGCCCAGCCCAGCTCAGTGCCAGCTCCCAGCCCTGGTTTCATTTGGAGCTGCTGAACAAAGGGCTTTCATGGGCAGTGTAATCGAGGCCACCCAGGAAAGAATGGTCAGGTGCAGAAAAGGGGCTCAGGAAACACCAGACAGAAGCAAATTCACATGGATGGATGGAAGGAGTGAGAGAGAGTGAGTTGACGAATGAGGCCCTTGGCTGGTGGGCACGGGTTCCGGAGTCTATTCCCAGGGCAGCAGACAATCTCAATCTCTGGCAGGTAATGAAGGACGCATTTATGTGATATGTCAGCAGTTAGTGCAAAGCTTGAAAGAAATGAGATCATGTGGCAGATAGCATTCTGGGCCTCTCCCTCTGGGAGAGGGAGTATTTCTGGGAGGACTATCAGCCATTGTTACCACTCCCTCGTTGAAATACAACGGGACACAGTACCGTCAGCTGATACTTGTGCGATCTGGGGCTATCATAAATTGTGGCTTCACAGAATATTAATCTCTGGTTACATGACGTGGTTAATACACAGACGGGCAATGAGGCAGGGATGCTGAGAAAGGCCTGCAATGGACTGCCTGCTCTTTGAGATCCCCCCAAGTGGAAAGCGCCCCAAAAGCAGGACGATGGGAGGGAGAGGCCACAACAGTTCTCCTGTGGTAGGGAAGAATGCCCCAGTTTACATCTGGTAACTTTATCACACCAGCCTTTGGGAGGCCTCACCTAAGTGATTGGATGTACATGGAACTAAGTCAGGGATGGGGTAGGGTAGGGGGAGTGGAATGTGAGGGAATGAGGGCAGTGGTCTGTTCAATGCTCAGCAGGAATACTAACAGTGGGTCACACTCCAAGGGGCCATTGCCACCCTTCTGAGGCTCCAATGGATGCCCTGTCCTTTAGCTTTGAGGACCTTTTCTAAGGGCTGAGAATTGGTCCCAGGTTAAGAATTCCTGGTCTAAGGTCTACAGGCAAACATTATGTTAGAGTGAAAAGAACACTTTACTAGAAGGTCTTGTCCCACTCTTCCTCTTCCAGGTTGTGTGACCTGGAACAATCTCTTTCTTCTTTCTAAGCTTCAGTTTCCTCCTGTGTTATATTAGGGAGGTAGACTAGAGGATCTCTAAGTCTTCTTCAGCATCCCTTCTTAACCAATCTAAGGTGTCAATGACTGATGATGGTTGAATGGGATTCCCATTCCAAGTTTGACTGCATTATAACATTACATACTAGGAGCCACGATGCCCTGCTAAAGGAACAAGCCTCCAACTGTAAGAATTGCAGTCCCATGGTTGAACTGGAGGGTGGAAGAAGTTGAATGATTGGGGGTCCCAATGAGGTTAAAGAGAAAAAAAGAGCTAGTTTAGTAGGTATCAGGCAATGGGAGAATTTCCTCATAAAGAGGATATGGCCAGAGAGGAGGAATGATGGGTCTAAAGGTCTTGAAGCTGCTGCTACTATGACTGAGAACCTTCTTGTTGTGGCCATTACTGTGGGAGACTGATGTAAAACCAAAGTGGAAGTCTATGCAGTCATGATCCAGGAACTCTAAAGATGCCAGAGGTTCCTACAATGATAACAGGGGATCAAGGGAAAAGGAGAAAATAGAGAGAGCGCGGTGTGGTACATAGGGCACTGGATTTAAAGTCAGAAGGACCTAGGTTCAAATCATACCTCAGGTTCTGTGTGACCCTGGGCAAATCACTAACCTCTTTGTGCCCAAGTTGTCTGTTTATATTTAAAATGTTGAACTTGTTGACCTCTCAGGTCTTTTTCAGCTTTAACTCTGTGATCCTCAGAATGGGAATGCTGTGCTCACTAAGAAAGTGAAAATAGGTTTATGAGGTCGGTAAAAAAAAAAAAAAATCAGTAGGGATTTGAAGAGCATGATGTAGATAAATGCAGAGAAGTTAGAGAAGGTGTCAGCCTAATGGTTCAGAAGCAGCATGGGGGAGCAAAGAGAGGCCAGGAAAACTCTCTTCTTTCTCATTGAAGTAGGGGAATAGAGGAAGGCTAGCCCTCCTAGGACAAAATGCAACAGGACGCATAGAATCTTTTGGAGAGAGGGGAATGTGATCATTGAATTGTTGAAGATCATCTGGTCTCAAAATTTTATCTTACAGATGAGGAAACTAAGGCACAGAGGAGGGATGAGACTTGCTCAATATCAGAGAGTAGCAGAATAGTTTTCTTTTTTCCTCTTATTTATTTATAACATTCTTTTCTTTTTAAACCTCAACTTTCAGATTCTCTCTCTCCTTCTCACCCCTCCTACACCCACTGAGAACACAAACAAGATGATATCAATTATACATGTGAAATAATGTAAAACATATTTTCATATTAGTCATATCACAATTCAAAGCAAAAAAATAGCTAGAAAATTATACTTCAGTTTGCACTCAGAGTTCATCAGTCCTCTCTCTAGAGGTGGATAGCATTTTTTTTTATCATGAGTTCTTTGGAATTTTCTTGGATCATTGTATTTATCAGAGTAACCGAATCTTTCACAATTGATCATCATTACAACATTTCTGTTTCCGTGCACAATGATTTCCTGGTTCTTCTTACTTTACTTTGCATCAGTTTATACAGGTCTTGCCATGTTTTTCTGGAACCACCCTCCTTGTCATTTCTTATAGCAGGATAGTATTCTATTACAATCGTGTGCCACAACTTTGTTCAGTCATTCTCCAATTGATGTGCATTCCCTCAATTTCCAATTCTTTGCCACCACAAAAAGATCTGCTATAAATATTTTTGTGCATATAGGTCCTTTTTCCTTTCCTTTGTTCTCTTTGGGGGTATAAATCTAGTAGTAGAATTGCTGGGTGAAAAGGGTATGTTAAAAATTGTAGTCCTTTGGGCATAGTTCCAAATTGTTCTTCAGAATGGCTGGACCAGTTCACAACTCCATCAACAATACATTAGTGTACCTATTTTCCCTTAACCCCTCCAGTATTGGTCATTTCTTATAGGTATGAGGTGGTAACTAAGAATTATTTTAATTTTCATTTTTCTAATCATTGGTGATTTAGAGCATTTTTTCATATGACTATAGAGAGCTTTGATTTCTTCTTCTGAAAACTGCTTGTTCTTATCCCTTGACCGTTTATCAATTGGGGAAAGGCTCTTGTTGTTGTTTTTAATAAATTTAACTCAGTTCTCTATATATTTGAGAAATGATGCCTTTATCAGAGAAACTGACTGTAAATTTTTTTTATACTACTTCATTATCTATGGTACTCTTTTAAAATTAGGTCTATTTTTGCTTTTCTTTTATTTGAGAGCATGATTGCTACCCCTGACCTTTTAACTTCAGCTAAAGCATAATAGATTCTGCTCCAGTCCTTTATTTTAATTGTGTATGTCTTTGTGTTTCAAGTGTGTCTCATGTACACAACATACTGTTGGATTCTGGTTTTTAATCCATTTTGCTATCTGCTTCCATTTTATGTGTTAGTTCATTACATTCACATTCATAGTTATGATTACTGTGTATTTCCCTCCACCCTATTTTCTTCTGTTTATTCTTCTCTCTCTTTTTACCCTGTCCCTCCTCAAAAGTCTGTTTTGCTTCTGACCACTACCCCCTATAATCTGCTCTTTCTTTTATTTCCCCTCCCCTCATATCTTTTATTTTATCCACTTCCCTTCCTATTTCCCTACTGGGTAAGATAGAATTCTATACCCAAATGAGTGTGTGTGTATGTGTGTATGTGTGTGTGTGTGTGTATTCTTTCCCCTTTGAACCAATTCCAATGACAATGAGGTTCAAACATTTCCCATCACCCCCCTCATTTTCTCCTCTACTATAAAAGCTCTTCCTTGTGTGCCTCTTTTATGTGAAATTTTTTTTCTCATTCTACCTCTCTCTTCCTCCTCCTCCCAGTGTATTCCTCTTTCTCATCCCTTCATTTTTTTTCAGATCGTCCCAATATAATTGACTCACACTCACACCCTCCATCTATGTAGACTCCTTCTAACTTTCCTAATAATGATAAAGTTCTTAGGGGTTACATGTATCATCTTCCCATATAGGAATGTAAAAAGTTTAACTCCATTGAGTCGCTTACAATTACTCTTTCATGTTTATCTTTTCATGCTTCTCTTGAGTCTTCTATTTGAATGTCAAATCTTCTATTTAGCTCTGGTCTTTTTATCAGGAATGCTTTGAAGTTCTCTATTAAAAATCCATTTTCTCCCTTGAAGAATTATACTTGATTTTTCTGTGTAGGTTATTCTTGGTTGTAATCTAATTCCTTTCAGAGTATCATATTCTAAGTACTCCAATCCTTTAATGTAGAAGCTGCTAAATCTTGGATGATCCTGACTGTGGCTCCATGATATTTGAATTGCTTCTTTCTGGCTGCTTGCAATACTTTCTCCTTGACCTGGGAGTTTTGGAATTTGGCTTTAATATTACTGGGAGTTTTAATTTTGGAATCTCTTTTAGGAAATGATCAGTGGATTCTTTCAATTTCTATTTTACCCTCTGGATCTAAGATATTGGGGCAATTTTCCTTGATAATTTCTTGAAATATGGTGTCCAGGCTCTTTTTTTCATCATGGCTTTGAAGTAGTCCAATAATTCTTCAGCTATCTCTCCTTGATCTATTTTCTAGGTTAGTTGTTTTTCCAATGAGATATTTCACATTTTCTATTTTTTTCGTTCTTTTGACTTTGATTGCTTCTTGATGTCTCATGGAGTCATTAGTTTCCACTTGGCCTAATCTAATTTTTAAGGAATAATTTTCTTCAGTGATCTTTTGAATCTCTTTTTCCTTTTGCCTTATTCTGTTTTTAAGGAGTTTTTCCCTTCAGTGAATTTTTTGTGCCTCTTTTACCATTAGACCAATTCTGTTTTTTAAGGTTTTATTTTCTTTCATATTTTTTGTGTTTCTTTTACCAAGATGTTAATCTCTTTTCATAATTTTCTTACAACAATTCCATTTCTTTTCTTAATTTTTTCTCTACCACTCACCTCTTTTTTTTAAACTCTTCTAGGAATTCTTATTGGCTTTGGGTACAATTAGTATTTTTCTTTGAGGCTTTGGTTGTAGCTGTTTTCATATTGTTGTCTTCTAAGTTTAATTTTTGGTCTTCCCTGACACCATAGTAGCTTTTTATGGCCATGTTCTTTTTTCTTTTCTTTTTTCTTTTTCTTTTGCTCATTTCCCCAGACTATTTCTTGAATTTGAACTTTATGTTAAAGTTGGGCTCTACTCACCTGGGAGGGGGGTGGGGAGGCAGTGTCCCAAGCTTCAGGCTTCTTTGTGCTGCTATTTTCAGAGCTAGTTCTGGGGGTTCTAGTGCTTCCAAGGTGGTGTGATTTGGGAAGGGTTATAGTTTATTGCTCTCCTGTATTTACCCAGGAAGGACCCCTGCTCCCCTGCAGCTACAATTACTAGTGCTACTCTTGGCTTGAGAACTATGCCCAGGACCCCTGCTCCCTTGAAACCAATCACAAATACTCCTTTCCATCCTGGAAGTATGATCCAGAGCTACTTATGGTCAATAGAATTGCCAATTAGTGCCAGCTATGCCCAGTGTCAGGAAAGGGTCACCTGTAATCTCTTTCTGACCAGTTGTCTAACCCCTTGTACCATCTGGGATCTGAGAGCCCCCAAAGCTGCTGCTGTGGCTGTCCTGGCTGTCTCCAAAGCCCAGCACTGGTGCTCCTGCTGTGCTCTGGGCCTGCCCCAACCCTGGTATTGCAGACCTCTCCTGCAGACCTCCTAAGTTGTCTTAGGCTGGATAAATTTCTCCCTCTTACCTTTCGTAATCTCTGCTGCTCCAAAATTTGATTTGAGGCATTATTATTTTAAAGTTGTTTGGAGGGGAATCTTGGGAGAATTCAGCTGGGTGGGGCCTGTACTCTACCATCTTGGCTCCAGAACAGTTTTCAAATAAGGTTTTCTGACTCCAAATCTAAAACTCTTTTTTAATACACATACCACTGTGAGTACAAGAAGGTGGATAGGAAGAGAGGGAGAAACATGGGGAATTTAGTCCTAATAGAAAGGGGGATCCCCTTTCTGTAAGAAGCAGTAAGGAAGTGAAGAGGAGGACAGGTCAGATACAGTGAGAATGGGATAGTATCTTTACAAATGGAGGCAGAAGAAATGAGAGATTTGTTCTCAGAGGTTGTAGGAAATAGGAATGATGGAAACATTGGGGTAGAAGGCAGAATAGCACATATATTGTAAAAGAGAGGTATCTGGTTGATCCAGCTACCATGACAATTAGCATAATGGTACCAACAGGTAGGTGCTTAGGCCCAGTCTGACTGCTAGTTCATAGGTGTTTGCTAATTAGGCAAAAATATTTTCCTAAATTAGCCTTCCAGATGGATGGCCACAACCTAAGGTCTGCAGGCAAATAGCAGGTACCTTGGTATGGAGGAAGATGAGATTAGTAGTGAAGAGAACATTGGGTTTAGGATCAGAGGACCTGAGTTCAAATCCTGTTTCTTCCACTTAATGACTGTACCACTGACTGGACTGAGACCTAGTGGGATGTGGTTATCTCACTTGTAAAATGAGAGGGTTAGACAATCTATGGATTGAATAGTATATGGGAACTATTTCATTCTTTATATTTGTATACTGAGCACCTAGCACAGAACCTGGTGCATAGTAGGTGAACATTGATTGATTGATTGATTGATTGGTTATAAGGTAACTTCTGTGATCCTCTGAGAGAGAAATGGGGTGAGAGAAAATGGAGTTAAACTGGCTTTGATTATCCACAACCCTGCAGATACTTTAAGATAGCACTCATGTTTGCCTCTCATTCCTCCTCCTTTTCTCCCCAATCTAAACAATCTGAGTTATGTTGATTATTCTGTAGCATGGTGACCAGCCATTTCATAATTTTGGCTACCCTTTTACCTATCACTTCCTTTCTTAAAATGTGATGTTGAGAACTAAAATGCCCCAAGTCTTCTCTAGTCTACCGTTCTCCCCAGAGACATATGGAGAGACATCAAAGCCTTTCCTAGGATGTGGGAACTTCTACTTTCAGCCTGTTCTACCTAGTTAGGTGAACTATTGAGAGAGACATTTTTCCTGGAACCAAGGGGTAGGGTCCCTCCTAGGACTGGGAAGAACTGTATTTTTCTTTCTATGCTGTAATTAACCACAGAATGACATCATCTAATTTCAATCTTACCATGAAAAATATATTCAGTTCTCTTATGTGTAAGACCCTGAGTTAGGGGATCTGAGTTCTAGTCCTGACTCCATCATTGCTTTGCTCCATGACCTTGGGCAAGTCATATCCACTCCGTGAACTTTGGCTTCCTCATCTACAAGGTTACTGCCTTGCCAATTCCACCACATTGATTTGAGGATCTGGTGAGATAATGAATAGGAAAGCACTTTGAAGAATAATAAATGCTATATCACCATGAGGGATTCTTAAAGTCTTGCTGGTGTTTGGTGACTGTTTTGGAGGTGGGGTTGGGCAGAGAATGCTGCAGTCACAGTCTGTCTCCTTTGCTGAGGGTTCTGCTGACCTTGATTTCCATTACCCACGTGGCCATCTCTCTTGGGCAGCATAACTCACTTTGTGGTCCATTATCTTGCAGCCGAACCCCCAGCAGAGGCGTCGATGCTGAGCTGTGGTGGAAGAGAGAGGGCTGCATCAAAGGAACGTGTAGACAATTGGGGCTCAGGCTTTGAGCATGCCTGGAAAACACCCAGCTCCAAATGGAAGGGATGGAGGCCAGGAACACCGCAAGTTCCTGTGAGCTGGAGGATGCAGGCTGGTCTCTGGATCAATCTGGGGAAGGGGCAGATGAGTAGAGGGATGGTGATGTAGGGGTGGGGGTGGAGTGTATGTACCTCTCCCACCTCATCCCCAATCCCATGGACAGTATCTCTTCTCCTTTGTCACTTATATGCTTCTCTACAAAGGTGTAGAATTTTTACTTTTTAGTGACAGAATTTCCAATTTTCTATACCTATTTCCCTCTACCATCACCTCCCCTTAATGGGAAAACTGTGATATAAATGACAGTAGGTATCTGATGACTTTAGCCATCAGTCAGGAGTTGTTCTAAGCTTGGGGGATGTTGGGTTTGGGGCTTGGGAGAAGTTCTATGTGTCCTGTTATTTCAGATCATGGGCAAGTCATATAATTTGGTCCCACATTTCCTTATCTGTAAAATGAGGGGGCTGGACAGCTTCTTAGGTCCCTTCTAGCTCTAAATCTAGGGTCCTGAGATCCAGAAGTCCATCCAACGCTCTCTAATCTCCCCAAACTTCCAGTCTCTACATTACTGTTGATTATTCACCATTTTCCCTCATAAAAACCCCCATAAGCTGAAAGAGTAAATTTACAAAAGAAGAATCGTGTTCATAATTCAGAGAGCTTAAAAGTTATCTGAGCAATAAAACAACAGTCTAGGAGCTAATTTTTTAATTTTAGGTCAGATCCAGGTCAAAGTGGCCCTTACCACTGGTGTCTGGGCTCTGAGTAAGGCTTGGTCGACACTCTTTTTTGGCAATAATGGGATCCCACTAGTGGTGTGCTTATCAAAAGCATCTTCTGTCTGTGTGAAGCCTGACTGGTCCCCACTTGGTCCCTTCCTCAGTGTGGGGTGGTGGAAAGAGAACTTCACTTAGAGACAGAAAAAAATGCATTTACATGGTACCTAGACTTGCTATGTGATCCTGGGCAAGTCACCAGCTTCTTCAACTGTGAAATGGTGGTAATAATCCTAACATTGCCTACCTCACAAGGGCTGTTATAAGGACCAAATGAATGAAATAGTGTCAAATGCTTTTCAACAGAAAGCATTATGCAAATATGAGCTATGCTGATTATTATTATTGTTACTGTTATTGTTATTATTAGCAGACCTGCTGAAATCCCATCTCATCCAATAAGCCTTTTCAGACCTCTTCCCTCTCACAATGACCTTCAATAAACTCTAAACTTAGACCCTCCAAAACTTAGAGACTCTCCCACTTGAAACACTCAGGGTCCCTTGCTTGGTTCTGTTCTCAGCTCCACTCAGGCCTACTTGGGGGGTTTGTTGGGGGGTAATTGTTTATTCAAATTAATTGCTTACAGACCTCACTGATGCTTTTTTTTTTCTTACCAGATCAAATCAGAGGGTTATGAATTCAAAGAGATGATATCTAATGAAACAGAATGACGAGGCAAAAGCTGGTAATTGAAGTGGTCATTGAAAACTCTTGTACTCATTCCTAAATGACTTTCTCTTCCACATGGATACTGTTCAGTCATTTCAGTACTGTCCAATTCTTCATGAACCCTTTTGGGTTTTCTTGGCAAAAATATTGGAGTGGTTTGCTATTTTCTTTTCCAGCTCATTTTACAGATGAGGAAATTGAGGCAAACAGGGTTAAGTGACTTGCCCAGGGTCACATAGCTAATAAGCATGTAAGGCCAGATTTGAGAAATTGAGTCTTCCTGACTCCAGACCTAACACCCTATCCACTTTGCCACTTAGCTGTCCTATGGGTACCCTGGGGAACACTTATCTCAACTTTCAATTGGCTTCCTTTTTCTCCAATACTTCAAGAGGGAACACATCAGTCACTCATGAAAAGTGGCTACAGAAATGGCTTGTAATTCCCGGATTATAGATAGAAAGAAGGTACCTATGTCCCATCCCCTTGTCCTTTTACTACTACTACTACTACTACTATTACTTCTCCTACTCCTACTGCTGCTGCTACTAACTACTAACTACTACTACTACTACTACTAACTACTACTCCTACTCCCATTCCTACTGCTGCTGCTGCTGCTACTAACTACTAACTACTGCTACTACTACTACTACTACTACTCCTACTACTACTACTGCTACTCCTAACTACTCCTACTACTCCTACTACTAACTACTACTCCTATTCCTGCTGCTGCTGTTGCTACTGCTGCTGCTGCTGCTGCTAGCTAACATTTATATAGTGCTTACTATGGCCAGGCACTGTGCCAAGTGTTTTACAATTATCATCTTATTTGATCTTTACAATAACCCTGGGAGGTTGGTGCTATTATTATCCCCATTTTACAGATGTGAAAGCAGAGGCAAACAGAGGTTAAGTGACTTGCCCAAGGTCACACAGGTAGGTAGTAGATGGTAGCAGAGTTAGGATATGACTTAGGTCCTCTGACTCAAAATTTGGTGCTCTTCGGGGATCTCTGGATTCAGACAATCACTGAGACCACAGATATCTCTTCAGAGTCCTGCTTCCTGTCATGGGAATCAGATAAGATGCGGAAACTTCCAAGGCAGCTCTCTCATTTGTATGAATCTGGGCTTTTCCAACTCTATGTATTTTCCTTTGTAAGACCTCCTTTCTGGCCCCTTACATGCTCTTTGGACATCTACTTACTCACAATAACCTATGTTGCATGGCTCCCTAATTACATCATGTATATGAATACCATCTCCCCAATTACACTCTGACCTCTCTGGGGGAAGGGGTCACCTCTTCTCTGTTTTTCTAGTGGAGCCTGTCTCTTATATGGGTAGGCACAGCAAGGTCTGATTGATTCAAGAATTAGTAAACATATATTACCTCAATTTGAATTGTAGGGACAGTTAAAGATGAACCCTTCCAGTGATTGTGTGTGTGTGTGTGTGTGTGTGTGTGTGTGTGTGTGTGTGTGTGTGAAGGAAAGTAATGAGACTTCCCCTTTCAGGAGGTGACCTGTGCTTTCCCCCAGCAGGCTACAAAGCGTCTAAACCATATGAATGTTTTTCTGTGTGGCATGCACAGTTTCTAGTGTTCAGGCATCATATCATAGCCAAAATGACTCCATATGCCTTCCCCATTTTTGATCAGAGCAGAAAGAATGCTAGAGACCATGGAGCCCAAATATTTTACAGAGAAGGACACTGAGGTTCAGAAGGAAAGTGACTCTGCCAAGGTCACAATGATAGCCAAAGGCAGGTCTGGAACATAGCACCTTGGGCTCTTGATTTTTAGGGGGAGCCCTTCTTTTTACTATGCCAGACTGCTTCAAGTCATCCTGGCCCCCATGAGTAGTTCTGGGGTACATTTGTACTTGTGAGCATGCCTGCATGGCACTGTCTCCTCTTTTCTGTTCCATGGCACTGGACAAAGGGCTAGAATGCTGGATGGTTCGGTTCCCACTTATGAGCACACACTGCCAGCCCAGGCCTGAGAGCTGACATACTTGAGGTAAATTACCCTCCTCTGCCCCCATCTCCTGGAGGCTTCCCCTCTGTCTCTCCATCCACAGAACCTGGATTTCATCCCAGAGAGAAGCTATCAAGAGGACAGTGACCAGGAGAGGAAGGGGCCTTGAAACTATACCATGAGCTTCAGTTGAACTGACCTACTTGTGGTTTCCAATACAAGGTATTCCCTCTCTGTCCTCCATGCCTTTGTCTAGGCTGTTACCCCACTGACATGCCCTCCCTCCTCATCTCTGCTTCCTGGAAGCTTTTGCTCCTTTTAAGTCTTAGCCCAAATGTCACCTACTCCCAGAAGTCATACTCTTAATTGTTTAGTGACCCTAGCCCATCACTTTACATTTATTTTGTATATAACTTGTATTTACTTATGTGTGAACAGGTTGTCAACAGAATGTTGAGGGGACCTGCCTCACTTGTGTACACGTATCCCCAGTGCCTCAAATATACTGGAAGCTTAATAAATGCTCGTTTATGGATTGATTGGTTGAAGGAGTCATTTAGCTTGTAGAAAAGACTTGGGGGGGAGGATATGATTATTCTTGAAGTATTTGAAAGGCAAGATGCAGAGTGGGTAGGACACTGGACTTGTCAGGAAGATGAGTCCAAATTCTGCCTTAGATACCAGCTGGTCCTCAGTTTCCTCATCTGCAAAATGAGGAAGTCGGGTGAGATGCCTTTGATCTATGATCTTCCTATGATTCAAGTCAGCTCAAGGTCCACTTGCATGACTGATTTGCCAACATGTCCTCTTAACCCCCTGCCTACCACAAGCTTCCATTAATCCTTCATTTGAGGGGTAATTTTATTCCCTTCACTGCCAATGGTGACATTCCTGGGACCTTAGAGAAAGCGTGCATGTGGGGGTTGGGGGTCGGAGGGAATTTCATTGTGGGAGCTAAAGGATGTCTACTCCCCCCCACCCCAAATATACTAGCTTTAGTCTCTCCTAGAGAAGCCAGACTCACTGAGAGGCACACCTTACCCTCCCCCCTTCCTACACCAAGTGAGACAGCAGCATGTTTGAGTCGTGATTTTCCAGATGAGGCTTCTGGGGCCTTATTCTTTAGTTGGCCTTTGAATTCTCTTCGGGAAAGCAGATACCCCCAAACAATAGAATTAAAGCTCAGTCTTTGGACTGGGGACCTCATTGACAGAGCTGTCTAGCTGCTTAGCATAGGCGGGCCTAGAAGGCGTCCTCGGGAGAATAGATTCCAAAGGGGCAATAATTTTCCGATTGTAGGCCACAATGCGGTGATAAAGTTCCCTGTCACATTTTTCTTCCCAGTTACTGAAACCCCCATTCAAGCAGACTGTCACAGCCGTCTTCAGGCCAAACAAGCCCCCTTCCGGCCTTCTTTGCATTAAAATGTGATAAAAAACTCAAAGGTGACCTTCAGCCCAGCTGGGCAGAAAACGGGATTAGGTCAAAGTGACAGAGTTTGTTAAAGCCTGTCACAAGGGGAGCTGGGCATGTGTCTATGGTGCTAATGTGGGAGAAGGACCCCTCCCAGGACTTGCCATTTGTAATCTGTTCCCCCTCCCCTCTTCCCCAAGGAAGACAAAAACCCCCCAAGGCTTTCAGCCTGCTCACCCCACCCCCCTGTTCCTAGCGGCCCCAGGCCATAGTGCTGACCCTCCCTCAGAAAAAACTCTGGAGTAGCCCAGGGTTAACACAGTCTGTACTGTTTGTCTTTTCTTTTGGACCAGAAGCCTGAGGTCTCCGTTGGGCAAAGGAGGGAGAAGAAATCAGAATCCTGGGGAGATAGGACTTGAAAGAGTGGGAGAGACTTGGCGGGGAAGGATGGGTAAAGGTGGATCTGAGGGGAACTTGGAAATAGAAATTGGGATCTAGTTAGTCAGGGAAGACTGTCTTGTGACTTCGCAATTTTTGTCTGATTCACCAGCCTTACACATAGTAGGCACTCACTAAGTACTTGCTGAGTTGAATTGGATGGAATTGAATCAAGTCATCACCTGGGGGGGAGGATTTTAATCCACCCACTCATTCCCAGGCTTACAGATCTGGGGCCCAATCTGGGTAGGAGCCATGGCACCCTTTGCATGCCACCTGCTGGCAATAGTTTGTATCAGGCCCCAGAGCAGGGCACCTGGGACCATTATAACTTTTTCCATTCTTAATCCCCATTGAGGTGTATGTGCCGGTGAGTGGGTAAATGGGTGGGGGCTCATAGCATCCTCGGATGGAAGGATTCTCCAGAGGTCATTTCATTTATGCCCTTATCTCTGGGCAGCACATTCAGTCAGCCTAGACAGGTGATGGCTTTCTTCATTGAGGACAGAGACACTGCAGTTTCCCTTTCTAACTGATTGCAGGAAATAACTCACCACCACCAGGAAGAATCTTTTGGGAGTCCAATTTAATTCTCTCATGCAGCAATTCCAGTCCATGTCCTGACATGAGATAGAAGACAGATCGCAAACCCCTTCCTCAACAAATAAAACTGGCAATCCACATTAAGTAATATGGTGCTCTCTTGAGGTGCCCATAGACTTGGAAACTCACTGGATACCTTGGACCGGAGATCTAAAGGAGAGAGGGCAAAAACAGCTGGTCTGTTGCTAATTCAGAAAGTGCAAATGGAACTAATTTCCTCATGAAATCTATTTCTACTACAAAAAAATTTCTACTGTAAAAATCATTTAACTTCTCAGGACCTTAGTTTCTTAATTTGCAAAATGGAGATAATAATACTTGCATTATCAAGCTCATTGGGTTATTGCAAGGATCAACTCATGTGCATGCACACACTCATCTAGATATATACATAGCTAGATGTGTGTATATGTATGTATATATATATATATATGCTTTGCAAAACTTAAGAGTTCTATATTAGTATCAATTATATTTATGATGTCTGCCAAAAGAGGCAAGATGGCACAGTGAATGGTTGGTCTTGGAGCTAGGAAGACCTGAGTTCAAGTCCTGTTCTGACACAGACTGGCTACGTGACCCTAGGCAAGTCACTTCCCAACCTCTCAGTATTCTTGCAGGCAATTCTCCAAGACTATAAATGGCAGAAAAGGTATTGACCTGCGTTGGTGGAAGGAGCTTCCTCATACCATTTCATTGTAGGTCTATCCCCATCCCCTATTTCAGGGGTGGGGAACCTGCGGCCTCGAGGTCACATGTGGCCCTCTAGATCCTCAAGTGCAGCCCTTTGACTGAATCTACCCTATCTTATTTCTGCCAGACTTCCCTCCTGCAGTGCTTTAAAAAAAATAATCTGATCTGCTTGCTTAGCTGTGGTTGAATAGGGGTTGCCTTTACCCCCTACCGCTTCTTGAAGATAAACCTAATATATGGCATATAATGCAGATAAATTAGAAGGGAGTGCTTAGCTTATTTTATTTTATTTTTTTAAAGAGAGTTCCTTTAATTAGGAGATTCTCTAGTGAATGCAAGTGAGTATATCTTCCTGGGGTGAAGTGTTGGGTGGCCCTGACTAGTAAGTAGTCTCAGAAATGATCATTTAAGTCGAGATGGGGGTAGATGGTTGGATTTGATTCACAAAAATCTGCTTCCATCTTTCATGAACATAGCCAGCCATGTCACAAAGCGAGGTTCACCTGTTTTCCACACTTTCACCCCAACCTTTGGTAGGCTGTATCAGTCAGTGGTGCCAATGAGACACCGTGTCATAAAATGTTAGAGCAGGAAGTGATGTTAGAAGTTCAGGAAGTCAAGTTCCTATAAGTGATTTGATCAAAGTCACACAGACAGCTTGTATCAGAACCAATATTCCAACCTAAGGTCTCTGACTTTAAGGTTAAATCTCTTTCAGAAAAACAATGATCACGGATCCTTTTGTGTTGTCTCCTCCCACCAGATTGTAAGCTCCTTAAGGACAGGGACTGTCTTTCTTTTTATTAATTCTATCCCCAGTGCTATCCTCACCACAGTGCCTGGCACATAGTTGTCATTGTTGCTGTTCGCTCATTTCAGTCCTGTCTGACTTTTCCTGACCCTATTTGGGGTTTTCTCTGCAAAGATACGCTAGTGGTTTGCCATTTCCTTCTCTAGCTCATTTTATAGATGAGGAACTGAGGCAAACAGGGGTAAATGATTTGCCAAGGATCACACAGATGAGGTTTTCTGACTCCAGGCCCCACCCTCTATCCATTATACCACCTAGCTACTCTCTGATACATAGTAGGTACTTAATAAATATTTATTGGATTATTGAGTTGGATTGGATTCATTACAATGGAGGAAAGAGAGAATGTCAATTTCCCACTCCACTTTCACCCACATACCTGGGACCTCAACTTTCCCAGGAACTTGATCCCATGTCAAAGAATAAAGCATCTATGAATTTTTATAAACTTTCTTATGGCAAGTGGTACTTAGTGAGGCTTCAGAAAGGGCTATGTTGTGGCAAGAATATTAGACTAGAGATGAAGAAATTAAACCTATCTATAGTCATGTGAAAAAAATGCTCTAAATCACTATTGATTAGAGAAATGCAAATCAAAACAACTATGAGGCACATCACATCACATCACACCTATCAGATTGGCTAACATGACAAAACAGGAAAATGAGAAATGCTGGAGAAGATGTGGAAAAATTGAACACTAATACATTGTTGGTGGAGTTGTGAACTGATCCAACCATTCTGGAGAACGATTTGGAACTATGCCCAAAGGGCTATAAAGTGTGCATACCCTTTGACCCAGCAAGACCACTTCTGGGGCTGTATTCCAAAGAGATCATACAAATGAGAAAAGAGCCCACATGTACAAAAACATTTATAGTAGCTCTTCTTGTGGTGGCCAAAAATTGGAAATTTAGGAGATGCCCATCAGTTGGGGAATGGCTGAACAAGTAGTGGTATATGAATATAATGGAATACTATTGTGCTCGAAGAAATGATGAGCAGGCAGACTTCAGAAAAACCTGGAAAGATTTGTGTGGACTGATGCTGAGTGAAGTGAGCAGAACCAGGAGAATGTTGTACACAATAACAGTCATACTTCGATGACTGACTTTGATAGACTTAGCTCTTAGCAAAGCAAAGATCTAAGATAAATCCAAAAGACTCATAATGAAAAATGCTATCCACATCCAGAAAAAGAACCATGGAGTCTGAATGCTCTACTTTTTTCTTTTTTTGTTTGTTTCTTCTTTCTTATGGTTTCTCCCATTGATTCTAATTCTTCTTTACAACATGAGTAGTGTGAAAATAGGTTTAATATGAATGTATACGTAAAGCCTTTATAAAATTTCATGCCATTTTGGGTGGGGGGAGGGGAGAGAAGGGGAGAAAATTTGGAACTCAAAATTTTATGGAAGTGAATGTTGAAAACTAAAAATAAATAAATTAAATTAAAAAAGAATATTAGACTAGAAATAAAAAAGATCTTGCTTCCTGCGCAAGTTCTGCTTCTGATTAGTTGTGTAATCTTAGACAAATTATTTCCTCTCTCTGGACCTCTTCATTTGCAAAATGGGTGAGTTGGACCAGATGGTCTCTAAAATCCCTTACAGTTCCAAAGTTACTATGTTACCTTGGGCAAATCATTTATTTTCTCAGAATCCTATTTCTTATCTGTAAATTGGAGATTAGAATGATTCCCCTAATATAAATTTTATAACATAATATCATATAATATAAATTTTATAATAAATACTTACACTTCACAGTATTGTTGTGATGAATGTAAGTGTAATGTAATGAATGTAAACTGTAAAGTGCCACATGAATCTGAGTTGTTAAAATCCCATAAATCTGGATTCTATAGAGGTACTGCTTTGGGTGGAGTACTACTCTGGCATTCCCCAGACTTGATCCTGGTCTAAGGAATCTCTCACGCTGAAGACCGAGAGGAAGTAGTAGACACTCAAATATACCAATTGTTAGCAGGAGATAACATTCATAGACTACTTTAAAGTCTACAAAGCACTTTACATGTAGTGATTCATTTGACAGCGCCATGAAGTAGATATTTTATATCCCCACTTTATAGATGAGGAAACTGAGGCAAACATGGTTAAATGACTTGCCCAGGGTAACGCTGCTAGTGTCAAATGTCTGAGGTCAGATTTGAACCTGGTTCTTCCTGACTCCAGACATGGAACTTTATCCACTGTGCCACCTACCTATCCCTTTTGCTAGTGGTGCACAAGGCCATGGGGATGAAATGAGGAAGTGAGGGGACATGGAACCCTTGACTTGAGTCAACCCTACCCCAAGGCATTATCAGCATTCAGAAATAATTCTTTGGGATGGTCAACATTCAGAGTCTTCCTGCTCCCTGGGCCCCCCAGAAGGGGAAGGCCTTTGATCTCATTCCTTCTCATTTCTCAACCTCTTAGACCAGAAGTCCTTGACATTTTTACATCATGGACCTTTTTGGCAGTATAGTGAAGCTTGGAGTTTGTGGTCTACATTCATGATTGAAGGAAATGCTAAATTTTAGTTGGAAGTTAATGAAAATAAAGATGTAAATTTTTTCCCCTCCAAGATCATAGTCCTAAGTGCCCTGTGCCTTAGACAGGCCTATTTCCTCAAGTTCTGTGCTGTAGGACTGATTCAGAAACTGCCGTCTCCACCATACTTGAGAGGGAGACAGAACTCCCCTCCTGGGTTTATGTCTTGGCTTTCTTTTAGGCAACCCTCCCTTTGTCTGAGGTTCCCAGTGGCAGGCGTGAGTGGATTGAATAGTTTTTACTAATGATGCCTCATAAGGATAACAATAATAGCTTATTTATAAAAATATTTATAAATATAAATAAATACAAATATAAAAAATAAATATAAAGTATTTATAAAATACAAAGTGCTTTCACAGGAATATTTGATCCTCATAACAGGCCCTAGGATATAGGAATGGACAGTGTTATTATCCCCATTCTACTGATGAGAATACTGAGGACCTGAAGAATGAAAGGACTCACCCAAGGTCTCTCAATTGGTAAGTATTGGAACCAGGAGCAGGAACCAAGCTTTTCCGATACTTATTCCAGGAATCTTCCAAAGCTTCTTCCTGCAATTCCACATCTCTGGAAACCATGTTGGGTAAGGACTAGTAGTCATCTATGTCAGATAAGGAAATCTTATCTGTTTCTAATAGTGAATGTTCGTCCTCTCTTCTTTTCCTCCTTCTTTGTCCTCCTTCTTCCTTTCTTCAAATCGTTGGGTATTTACTTCTCTTTCTTACATGTTATGTCTCCCAGCATCTTGGAATGCAATGCAAGTTGGCACTTTCTCAGCTAGGTGGCGCTGCATGGAGTGCTGGGCCTAGAGTCAGGAAGACTCCTCTTCCTGAGTTCAAATCTGACCTCAGAGGCGTACTAGATGTGTCATCTTGAGCAAGTCACTTAACCCCGTTTGCTCCAGTTACTCATCTGTGAAACGAGTGGGAGAAAGAAATGGCAAAGCCCTTCATACCTTTGCCAAGAAAACCCCAAATGGGGTCATAAAGACTCAAGCACGACTAGAACAACTGGGCTACGAGAACCATCACTACCACCTTCTCTATAACCTATAATTTTAGAGAGTGGCCTAGAGCACTGAGTGGTGAAAGGACTTGGCAGTGGTCATGGAGACCACATGTGTCAGAAGTGACTCTTGAACCTAGGACCTTGTGGCTTCAGAGGTGGTTCTTGATATACTGCATTATGCTACTTCTCACTCTTTACATACAGTAGGTGCCTAATAAATGCTTGTTAAATTGAATTGAATTGAGTTTACCTTAAACTTGAACAAATATAGAAAGCGTCAAGAGCTGGTCCTTTTCCCACCCTATCCTACCCCCACCCTATTTCCCCTGTCCCACTTCCGGTATCCTTGTTTCCCTTGAATATATCTAATATTCTTTCCCCTTTCCTCACCCTCCACTCCACACCCCTACTGGCATCTGGAATAAAGTATCAGGTCAAGTCATATAGAAGGATATTAACTGCACAGTGCCATCTTATCCTGAAGTTACATCCCTGCTCTGAGTAAAAGGAATGAAAAAAAAAATGATGCCCAAAGAGACACTGGTTTTGAAGCCACACATCAGATCAAATGGCATTAAAGATGCCATAACCACAGTTTAGTTAATTACCCTATAATTTGTATGTAGTTGCAGGTAGTTACAGAAAATTGCAATTAAATCTGCAAACTATATAATTACATGTTTTTATGAATTAGGTCCCAAAATATTAATGTCAAATTTGTAATGGCTGCTCCTCCCCCTCCCCTGTCCCATACATTGTGCTCCCCTGAGTTGTTCTATGAGTAGGAAGGACTGAGGCATCATAACAAGGAGCCACCCTTAGCATCCTGGTGGGACCCTCTGAGCTTCAGGTAGAGACCTTGAGCCCTTTGGGGGCCAGGAAGCTCCTCAGGACTACATGGCTAGCTAAAATCCTGGAAGGAACATTGCTACCTCAGGATCTCAAGATGCCAGCCTAAATCGGGGAGGGAGTCACAGAGAACATTGTCCTGCATGCTTCTCTCCCAGCCTAATACTCTCTCTCCTCTTCTCTGTGTATGTGCCCCTTATCTATCTTTAACAGCCCGCCAAGTCTGTCTGTCTGTCTGTCTGTCTTTCTATCTATCCATCCTTGTAAGACTTTGGACAAATTGCTCCCCCTTCTCTGTGCTTCAGTTTCTTGAGCTGTAAAATGCTGGGGTTTGGACTATATGATCTCTGAGTTTCTTTCCAGCACTAAATCTTAGAAACTTATATTTGACTTTTGCTTTCTAATTGTTTGATATGTTGACTCCCTAACTTGACTGTGAACTCCTCCAGGGCTGAGACTGTTTACTTCTTTCCCTGTCTCCCTCCTCATTCTATAGCCCAAGCCAGAGCACACAGTATGCATACTATATAGATCAGTTGAGGAGAATTCAATGGAATTTCTTGGAGCCACAATAACCTAACCAAGCATTTATATGGCATTTTAACATTTACAAAGTGCTTGCATAGATTATCCAATTTGATTATCATAACAACCCTATGAGCTAAATGCTATTATTGTCCCCATTTTGCAGATGACAAAACTGAGGTTTAAGGAGGTAAAATAACTTGTCTAAAGACTTAGAACTGATAAGTGTTTGGGATGGAATTTGAACTCAAGTCTTCCTGCTTCTAAGTCTGGGGCTCTACCCATTACACCAGGCTCTGTGGTCCTAGAATGGAGGTGCTTCAAATAGTTGGATGCTTTGTGGAGTGTATAGCATGAGAGCCAACCAGAATAACTGCTAAAAACCTGGAAGAGCCAGTTTGAACCCTAAGGCTGTGAGTACAAAGACAGGACTTTAGAATGATGTTTGGGGAATAGGGAGCCTAGAGGTCCAGAGATGCCTGGACATGGTCAGTTTTTAAGGCTGGAAGCCATAATAAAGAAATAAAGGCCTAGAAAAACTACACTAGAAATGATAAGATCAGATTTCAATTCTTTTTCCTTCTTTATTTGAACAAATACCTTTTTTTCCTGTCCAAATGCACAGGTAGTAAGGTGAAATCTACTTTTTGTGCTGTCACAGGTGATGTTATATGTGGCAAGCATAGCTCTAGCCGTAGTTTTTTACCTGCTAAATTGGAAGTTTCCTTTGGCCTTAATGCACAGTGTAGATGGACCTCCTCGTTTCCCTCTGATTGGACCTGGACAATGAGGCAGGAAGATGGCCCCATATCCTTGTGCCGCACACACACCAAACCATCTCCCTGGGAGCTGGCTTCCCACCCCCGCCACTGCCTTGACTTAGCCTCTCCCCAGAGATTTCCCCCTTCAGTTCCCACTGTCCTGGGAGATAGTGAATGGGGGCATTGTGTCTTTCCCTCTGGCTTGTTGCTGCATGCCCTGGTCAACTGGCCCTGTGGAGGCTAAGACAACACAGCTTCTTTCTCCTTCCCCCCAACCCTAAGGCAAATACCTTTTCCATCTCCCAGAGACAAGGGCCTGCCAGCTGAGGCCCAATGGGAGTTTCCCCAGTCTCCAGCCCCCCTCACAGACAAGTCTTCGAGGGACCAGGTTGGTCAAGGTATGAGAAGGTGGACAGGCAGACAGATCCTGGGCTCCGTTCTCCAACCCCCAAACAACCTTGCCCAAGTTGGTAAAGAGCTCAGGGCTCTTTAATATGAAGATGACACAGCATGGGATTAGTAGAAAAAGCAGTGGATTTGGACTCTCAATACTTGGATTGGAGTTCTAGTTCTGCAACCAGCTAGTCACTTTATTTCTCTGAATCTCAGATCTGGGAAACTGGGGGACGTGGGTTGGGTTCTATGACCTAAGGATTCTTCTAGCTCCAGAAATCTAGACTCTCTCAGGAGCCTCTGGTACCACGATGTACTGCCTGGCATGACTGGTATAAAAAGTCTTTGGAGGTCATAGTCATAGAATTTACAGGTGGAAGGTACCTTAGAGGTCACGATCTTAGAGAGAGGAAAACTGAAATTGAGGTCCAAAGAGAAGTGACTTGTGCAAGTGACTTAGATAGTAAGTAGCAGAGCTGGGCTCTCTGACCTCAAATCCCGTGCTTTTTGCGCTCCACTGGGGTGATTCTCACATTGTAATCCACATCAGCATTGTGGTTAGGGTCCTGGACATTAAGTTAGGAAGACCTGAATTAAAATCTTGCCTCCAACATTTGGTGGCTATGTGACCAAAGCCAAATCACAATTTCATAAACTTCAGTGAAATGGAGAAAATAACACGTGTAATATCTACCTAATAGAGTTGTTGTAAAGTCCGACTGTGATCATGGGTATAAATTGCTTTGCAAGCCCATATAAATGCCAGTTCTTATTATCTTTGGGCCTAGAATAAGAAAAGGAACAGATGTCCCTTTGCCAGGGTGGGTCTCCCCTCATCACTGTGAAAGCAATATGTCACTATTCAAACAGCAATCAATATTCCTCAGATAAGACTGAACACTCATTTTCCATTCTTTTTGCCTGGAATTTTGGCCGTGATGGGGATAACAATAGATGTGAAGGAGGTCACAGTATCCTTAATGTCCCAATTTAGGAAAGTTCCTATACATTTACATTTTCTAAATCCTTTTCTTCAAACTAGTTCTATTTCTAGTCTGTTCTACATTTCAAGATGGCAAGGTTCATCAATCTATAGGATCAAAGATTTGGACCAAAAAGAAAGCACAATCTGAACTAACAATGTGATAGCAGCCAAACCCTTCCCATCTCTCCACCCAAAGTGACAATCTTAGTCTACGTTAACTGATGCATGTTAGGAGTATGTGGATAGATTTTAGGATAATCACAAATGATCACAGTGGATTAGAGTTGGAAAGATGCTAGAGGTCACCTAGTCCAGTTTCCTCATTTCACAGGGGATGATAATGACCCTCTAGGGAAGCTAAGTCACTTACTCAAGGTCACACAGGGAAAAAGTAGCAGAACTGGGATTTGAATTCAGGTCCCATGACTCTGGCTTCAGTACTACAAGTCCACTGGACCATGCTGGATATCCCTGAACATGAGGAAGCTGCCTCAATGAATGCTCATCAGCACCTGTTTTTGAGAATTGCTTGAATTAAGTCAATCTGGTGCTTAGCCAGGATCACACAGCCAGGATATGTCAGAGGTTAGACTTGAAGTCGGGTCTTCTTGACTCTAAGGACTTGTGGCCCCTCATCCACAAGCATAGTGTCTAGAACAAGGGAGTTATAGTTGCCCTGGTCAGACGGCACCTGCAGTGTTGGGTCTAGTTAATAGGAAATATGTGGATAAATTGTAGAGTGGCCAGGGAAGAATGACCATGATGGTGAGAAATATGGTGACCCTTAAATGTAGGGATTCATTGAAAGAACTGGGGATATTTATCTTAGAGAAAAGAAGATTCCATGGGGACAGGATAGCTATTTTTAAGGATGTGAGAGACAAAGTTAGCAGAAAGATTAGATTCTTTTTTGTGGGGCACTCAGAAAAATGGGGCAGCTAGGTGGCACAGTGAATAGAGTGCCAGGTCTGGAGTTGGGAAAATTCATCTTCCTGAGTTCAAATTTGACCTTAGATACTTACTAGCTGTGTGACCCTGGGCCTGTTAGCCTCAGTTTCCTCATCTGTAAAATGAATTGGAGAAGGAAATGGCAAACCATTCCAGTATCTTTGCCAAGAAAAACCCAAATGGGGCCATGAAGAGTTGGACACAACTGAAAAATGACTGAATAACAACAATAGAAAAATGAATGAAAATCCCAGAGTGACTTCCTAACAATTAAAACTCTCCAAAAATGGAATGGACTGCTTTGGGAGGTAGTGGATTCCTCATCACTGGAAGTCCTTAAACAAAGGCTGGATGACTGCTTGTCACAAATTTGGCAATAGACAGCAGCAGGCAGTGGGCAGCAACATGGACCATAGAGACAGTGGACAGTGGTAGTCCTGTGGCAGAAGCCTGAATACTGGCACGGGCCACTGGAGCCCACTGCTTAATGCAGTTCAGGACTTACCTGCTCCTTCAAGCACAATATTCAGCAATCATTGTATAATTCCTCCTCAGGAAAGACTTGGAGGACCAAGGCATGGTATTTTTGGGAAGCGACTTGCTTTCTGGAAATTAGGGAGAGGTTAAATTGTCTGTCCAGTTCACACAGAAGGGGGTGGTTCCTCAGAAACCTCTCATGGAACATAGATTTTGTATTTCCACATCCCTCTCCCAGCATTGGACCCTCAGGGAAGGAGAGGCCCTAGATCAAAATTTGCAGGTCACAGTGGGTGTCTCAATATAAAAAAGTGACCCTAAGCAGGAACAGCAGTAGGAACATCAGGGCTGTAGCAAGGATGATAACCCTTTCTGCACAGTCACCAATTCTCATCTCAGATCAGGAAAAATTGCCCCGTACATAGTGTTTCCCAGCTCAATATCTAGGGCAGGGGTGGGGAACCTGCAGCCTTGAGGCCACATATGGCCTTCTAGGTCCTGGGGCATGGCGTTTTGAATGAGTCCAAGTTTTACAGAACAAATCCTTTTATTTTTTATTTTTTTATTTTTGCTTTTTGATGAGGCAATCAGGGTTAAGTGACTTACCCAGGGTCACACAGCTAGTAAGTGTCAAGTGTCTGAGGCTGGATTTGAACTTCGGTCCTCTTGATTCCAAGACCAGAGCCATATCCATTGCACCATCTAGCTGCCCCTCAAATCCTTTTATTAAGAGGATTTGTTCTGTGAAGTTTGGACTCAGTCAAAGGACTGAACTTGAGGACCTAGAGTGCCACATGTGGCCTTGAGGCCACAGGTTCCCCACCCCTGCCCTAGATATGGAGCTGGGAAACACTACGTACAGGGCAATTTTTCCTGACCTGAGATGAGAATTGGTGACTGTGCAGAAAGGGTTATCATCCTTGCTATAGCCCTGATGTTCCTACTGCTGTTCCTGCTTAGGGTCACTTTTTTATATTGAGACACCCACTGTGACCTGCAAAATTTGTGTCACCCACCACATGGACCTGATCATTTAAAGCCAGGACTCAGTCCTTCTGAAGAAGGTGATGGGAATGAAGCCCAGGATTTCTGGCTTCTGTTCTTCCATATTCAGCCACTCCTTCAGGGGGCTGTCACATTGTTTGCTTTGTTTTGTTTTTTTGCTGTGCTTCTGTTTCTGTTTTCCTTTTCCTCCTTCAGGGCTACCTGTATCAGGCTTCTTGAATACTGATGGTCAGAGTTGACCAATAATAACCGTAAAAATCATGTAAGTGGTGAAAGATACTCTAGAACAAGATTGTCAAACACACAGCCTGATACAGCACTCCTGAGTGTAACCCAAACCAGATTAAGATGTAATTCAGAAACAGATGCCCATTAATTGGGGAATGGCTGAACAAGCTATGATATATGATTGTGATGGAATATTACTGTGCTATAAGAAATGATGAGCTCAATGATTTTAGAAAAACATGGAAAAACTTGTGTGGAATAATGAGGCATGAAATGAACAGAACCAAGAGAATATTGTATACAGTAACAGCAATATTGTTTTAAGAACAACTTTGAATGCATATGTCATTTTGTCTATTATAAATACCCAAATTAACTATAAAGAATATGTGAGGAAAGATGCTATCTGCATCCAGAGAAAGAACTGATAAATAGATGTATAGAATAATTTTACATATATATGTGTGAGCAAGCACACCCACACCCACACCCACACCCTTATTTGTGTCTAATGGTAGCCGTCTCTAGGGTGGGGGGAGAGGAGAAAAAAAATTTACATGACAATTTTGTTGTATATTTGAAAGGAATAGCAAGTTGTGCATAGCAGATTTGCAGGTTCATGTACAATTGTCTCTTTAAATCTACTGTTATGAAAATGCTTGTTTTATTCCAAAATTAAAAATAAAATTAAAGAGAAAAAACAAACTAAAAATACAAAAGAATATAGATAATGCTAATGTGTGGTTTTCTAAGTCAGCCTGCAGCCTGCAAAGATCCTTATGTATAGTTTAGTGGCCCTGTTTCTATTGGAGTTTGACATTACCAATCTAGTCTAATCAGAGGTATACCGCTAAATTTTTTTTAACAACTAACTCTCTGGAAAATGAAGTATTCACAGAACCTTTCTTAGTTTAATCTGCCTTATTACTATTTTTCCATCACTTTCTCCAGTCTCATCAATAAACAAAATAACAAATCAAGCCTTGATCCACAGCATTTGTAGATTTCTGAGGTGTAAATGCTCACACTGAAAATTTAACAATTACCTCTCTCAAGCCTGTTGGAGATGGCTCCAGCACGTACCTGAGTCCATTTTACAGAAGAGAAAACTAAGGCCCAGAGTGAAAGTAACTTACTTGAGGTCACACAGGCCCTAAGAGGCAAAGCCAGGATTTTTCTCTTATTTCCACACCAATGCTCTTTCCACTGCACATGCCTAAGGGCTTCCTGTTTAGGTCTTGGAAGCTGAATGTTCTGGAACATCCTATGAGGAGGCAGTCACTGAAATACCTGGAACTGAAACAGAATTCCCTATTTTTGGGGCAGTAACCATTCCTCCAATTTCCTGGGGGGGGCAAGTAGGATGCTTTAAAAAATAATTTTAATTAATTAATTAATCAATTTTTTGTCATAAACTTTGATTTGGAAGGGAAAAAGCTTCTATTTTTGTAGGGTCATAGATGTAGGGCAAGAAAAGACCTTGGGCATTATTCGGTCCATACAAACATCTTATTTTACAGATGAAGAAACTAAGTTACAGAGAGGTGAATTTCGGTGTATTTATTTTGTTTTTTATTCCAGGTCTGTACATGTTGTCTCCACTGATACAACGTAAGCTCCTTGGTAACTGTTTCATTTTTGTCTTTGTATTCTCAGCCCTTAGCACAGAGCTGGCATGTAGTACGTACTTAATAAACCCTTGTTTGGTTGATTACTGAAGATCAAATAGGCTGTGAGTAGCAGAGTCGGAAGTAGTACTCTGGTCTTTGGATTCCAAATCCAGGGTATTTCCCACCACACCACACTGTCATCCCTCCAGTAGGGGTTTATCAACAAATGGTCTGAACCCATTTTCACTGATATTCCTAAGCCTGATCTAGGATCCTGTGGAGAATGAATGAAATTTGGCTTAGTTTAATCAGATATCTCTGTGTTAAATATATGGAGGGAAAGTCTGGAATAAAACTGGATTAATGGACCTATGAAAGGTTGCATAGCATAGCAGATAGCATGGGTTGTGAAGAGGTGGCCTTGAAGTCAGAAAGTTCTGGGTTCCAGATCAACCTTTGACACAAATGGACTATGTGACTCTGGGCAAATTGCTTAACTTCCCAAAGCCCCGAGACAACTCTCTAACACTATAAATTGCAGATGAACTGTTGGTGGAGGGAGTGCTTTACACCAACATGAACTTACAGGTCTGTGTGTGAATGTATTTTAACACCAAGAAAACAGAGGTTCTCCACCAATCAGCATCACACCATCCATGTGTGGAGCCATTGGTTACAGCAAATGGAGATATTTTGAATGGTGTGGATAAGTTCACTTCCCTTGGTAGTATAATATCCAGGGATGCACTCACTGATAATGAGGTTGATGCTACCAGAGCCATCTTAGTGTTTGGGAGGCTCTGAAGGAAAGTGCGGGAGAGGAGAGGTATTAAGCTGCCTACCAGACTGAAGGTCTACAGAGCTGATGTACCGACTTCATTCTTGTGTGCCTGTGAAACCTGGACAGTCTACCAGCACCATGCTAGAAAACTGAACCACTTCATTTCAATTATCTTAGGAAGATTCTGAAGATCACCTGGCAGGATAAGGTACCAGACACTGAGGTCTTTTCTCAAGCTAAACTGCCAAACATTCAAACTCTACCGCAGAGAGCACAATTCCGATGGGCTGACCACGTTGTTCAAATGCCAAACATACATTTGCCTAGGACTATTCTACAGAAAACTTGCATGAGGCAAGCACTTATGTGGAGGTCAGACAAGGACACTCTCAAGGTCTCTCTGAAGAACTCTGGAACTGATTGTGAGATATGTGAGACACTGGCACAGGACTGCCCCACGTGGCGTGACCACATCAAAGAAGGCACTGTGCTCTATAAGCAAAGCAAAATTGCAGGAGCTCAAAAGAAATGCAAGATGCACAAATTTAGAGACATCTCCACCCCAAATGTTCATGTGGATTATTTGTGCCCGACCTGTGGTAGAGCCTTCTGAACTTGAATTGGTCTTATCAGCCGCAGTCTGACACATTGTACGTTGATTCTGACATAGTGATGTCATTTTGGTCCTCCTCAAACATGAAGAACAACAACCTTAACCATGTGAATGTGTGTATGTATGTGTACTTACATAATATATACACACATATATACATATATTCATACACATGTATATATACATATATACACAGAGGAAACACATGCATTGGTGATATGCATTGAAATAACAGGGCAGGTGCGGTCACAATGTATAATTAACAAGATTCCTTAAAAAGTCCTTCTATTGAATTGTAAGTGTCGAAGAGGAAATCTAACTAATTGAAAAATATCACTTATACTTAAGTTTCTAGATGGACTTAAGGGCCCAAATATGTTTTAAAAGCTTTTGAAGACCACTTAGAGACTTCTCCTACTCTTTAACATAGAGGTATGTTGTTGATTACTAGCTTTTACTTATTCTGTTCCTCAAATAACCTGTACCTTTTACATTGTCTCAATGTTTAATGTTGCTTTTGCTTATTTAATTATTCAGGTTTTCTTTAGACTGTCCTTATAAATTGCCTCTAGTTTTCAAATATTGTGGTTCTCCTTTATAACATCAGGATGCCTTCCTGGAAGGTGGGATGGGGGAGCCATTCTGTAGACAATTATTTTAATAGTATAGAGGAAATTCAAGATATTGACTTTAGACTTGTGTAGAAAGTTCTTGGGCTATGGGCGCGGGGGGACGACTAGATGACTTCTGAGCATCCTTCCAGCTCTGAGACTCTGTGAGCTCCCTATTAGTGATTTTATGAGTCTATGAGGTCGGGAAAGAGAAGGAGCAGGAAGAAAAGGAAGGGAAACTGTATGCCCAGCCTGTGAGTGGTTTATCACCATTATGCCCAGCATTGCTGGGTGAAAACAAAAACAAAAACAAACAAAAACAAAAAACAACTGGGGGTACAACTCACTAACTCAGGCCAGCCATCTGCAGCTGGGGAAAGTCCAGAAGTGGGAAACTATAACAATCAGGGGATTTGGGGGAAGAAAGACGCTATGAGGACAGACAGAAAGGATGAGATCCTTTTCTAGATTGAAGGATACAGGCTGAGAAGGGTCTAGATAAGTCCACAAACTCATGAAAAGGATTGGGGATAGAGACAGAGAATGCAGGCTTTGGGGCTACAATCTCTAATCCCTTTCACATAAGCTGCTCGTCATATCTATGCATTCTCTCTTGGCACAGTGGAAAGAGTGCTGGGTTTGGAGTTAGAAGAACTAGATTAAAACCTTTACCTTGCCATTTACTACCTGTTTGCACTTGGGAGTAACTTCACCCCTCCCTTGGTCTCACTTTCCTTCTCTTTAAGATGAGGGGGTTGGGCTGTATGACCTCTAAGGTCCCTTTTTGGTTTTGGCCTCTGACCCTATGATCCTGCCTCCTTATGTTTAAGAATATTCTCCATGCCTAGAATGTTCTCCCTCCTCATCTCCACCTACCCAAATCCTTTTCTTCCAGGGTTCCCAGAGAGTAGAACTGGAAAGTGTGGTGATGGGGGCGGGGGTAGTGAGCTTAATGTTTGAGGAAGGTATTTTTAGGACAAATACAAGACAAATCTATTTCATTTAGGGCAGAGTAAACATCTGATACATATATTTCCAAATTGGTGGGTCAGGCTGAAATTACCAACAGTTTCAAAGACAGGTGACAGACACCTATTGGGTTATGAATGGAAGCAGGGAATATGCAGAACAGCTCCTAACCTACCAGGGTGATGCTGGAGAGGACAGGCATTCTCCGATTGTGACCCTGGAAAGGCAGAATCTGTGGCAGGAGGGACCAGGAGCTATGGAGGGGGAGGAGAGAGGGAGTAAGGAAGTAGGAAAGGGAGGAAGGATTTCTGATTCTCTTCTCTTATCTGAGCCCAAGCTTCTGGCTTCTGTTACTTCACTGTCTTTGTACAATGTTAGCTCCCCCCATTATCACTTGACAACTTAATAATAATAGCTAACATTTATGTAGTGCTTACTACGTGCCAGGAACTGTGCTAAGCTCTTCACAATTATTATCTCATATGACCCTCACAACAACCCTGGGAGGTAGGTGCTTTTATATTAGCCCCATTTTACAGCTGAGGGAAACAGAGGTTAAATGACTTGCTCAGGGTCACATAGCTAGTAAGTGTCTGAGGTCAGATTTAAACTGACTTCCAGCCTATTGCTCTAACCACTGCAACACCAAATATGGGTATGCAGTGAGTGCCCTTTGAGCTTTCCGTATGCATCCCTTATGACACCAGGGAGTGTTGGCATCTGGTGGACATGGGGATGTCTCTATGACCCAGGCCAGACTTTCAGAGAAGTAGAGAAACTGGACGATCCCCATCAATCCTGGGCATTACAGTCTGGGCCTCACTGAAAAGGAGGGAAATAATACTGACTTTATACAGTTTCTTTGGAGACCAAAACCACCAAATCTCCCAGCCCTTGGCCTGTGGTCTTGCAGTAATTTTCAAGGCTACTAATACCCCAGAAACAAATCTTTTTCCAGTGGTCAGAAGTGTGTGTGTGTGTGGAGAGTAAAATACCACAGAATACTGATTTCTAAGTTCCCTTCAGTTCTAGGTACTATAGGATAGGATAGGACTAGATGGGATGGGATAGGATGGGGTGGAATGGGATAGGATAGGATGGCATAGGAAGCGATAGGATAGGATTAGATCAACTATGAGCTTCAGAGAATCTAAGCACTAATTACTAAATGGGAGCTATTCAGGAGACCTTTCCACTCCATCCACACTTACCAGGTCCCAGCACACTCAGAGGCATCCAAGTGAACCGAGCCTGTCCTATTATTTCTCACCATATTGAAGACCCTTTCTCCTCTACCGGTAACTCAAGAGGGAACAACTTACCTGTGTGAACATTGGCAAGTCACTTAATTTTTTTGAGGCTAAGCTTCCTCATCTGTAACATGAAAGATCTGTCAAGATGACTTCTGAGATCCCTCTCAGCCCTACATTTATGATTCTCTTTATTGCAGGAGTTAGCTTCCTTACACATTGGGATGTAGGAGTTGGAGAGATGAGTGCCCAAATAATCTTTAATATTTGTAAGTCAAGGGTGGGGGGAGGGCTTTGAAAAGTTACTCTATGGATTTCTTCTCTTGCTGATCCACTTGGGGGATTTGACATGTGTGCTAATGGCAGTTAAGTGTCTCTGTGTCTCTGTGTCTCTTTGTCTCTCTCTCCTCTGCCTGGAGGGGAGAAGAGTTTTAGTGCTCTTGGACTAGCAATTTTCTAAGTCCTGAAATGAAATTGTTGTTTTGCCCTTGGGGAGGGAGGATCAACTAGCTCAGTGTTGTGGTTTTGGGGGATGTTACTCTTCTGGGCATGTGTAGCATGCACACACACACACACACACACACACACACACACACACACTTCTTTGTTAGCCACGGAAAAGAATTATAAATGTGTTGGATACCTGATTGGGACTCTACATACTCTACATGAAGATAGATGGATGAATTTTTTTCCATTGAAAATAATAAAGTAGCTGAGTTATCGTGTTAATGTTACTCTAACCTTCCAGTGCCCCTAGAGCTGAATACATGTTCTTTCTTTTTCTTTTCATCCATCTTGCTTGTTATTCTCTCTCTCTCTCTCTCTCTCTCTCTCTCTCTCTCTCTCTCTCTCTCCCTCTCACTCTCTTTTTTCTCTCCTCTCCCCTTTCTTACTTTCTCTCCCCCTTCCCTCTCCTCTTTTACTTTTTCTGTCTCCCTCCTCCCTCTCTCTCTTTCCTCTTTTACTTTCTCTCCCTCTTTCTCTCTTTCTCTCTCTCTCTCCTTCTCTCTCTTCCTCTCTAATTTTATTTGGAACCAAATAAAAGATTAAGATAAAAATAATTCCCAGAAGGTAGCTCATTTGGTAATTATGTGCAGGTGTTAACTTATTTCTGGCTCCCTTTTTGGCATTGCCTCTCCTTCAGAGCACTGCTTGACAAGGCTGGGATAATTCAGGAGTGAGTCTCCCCCTGAAAATCCCCCATAATCATCCAAAGCTGCTGGGCCCGCCTGCTGGCCCTCCTGAGGCACCGTGCCACACTCTACTTAGACCTCCTCGGTTCTGCCCAGGGCTCAAGAGGGTCTGATTTACTTTCTTCAAGTTCCACCCTCCCCTCCCCAACTCCTCCAGTCTGTTGCTTCAGGTGCCCCCACCCAGGGAGGAGCCATCTGTCCCCATAGGATGGGCACTTCCTTGCCCTTCCAATGGCCCCAAACTTGTGGTGATCTCACTTCTGCCACTGCCAAGTTCTTCTAGAATGGGTCACCAAGATCACAGGAATTAGAACTGGAAAGGGGCTCAGAGGTCATTGAATCAAACCTCTCATTTTACAGATGAGGAAACTGAGGCACAGTCAAATTAAGTGACTTTCTCATGGTCACATAGCTAGTTAATATTCAGGTCTTCTTGATTCCAAGTCCAGAGCTGCATCCTCTCCAATAGGAAGTGAATAGGCCACTGCATGACTGAGGGAAGGCTCTGTTCCACTCTGGCTGTGGGCAGTGTCTGTCACCCAACATGGCTAAAATCTGCATGGCACTAGAAATGTGACTTATTATGATTATTGCTAAAGTCTCACCTGGAAATTTTCTACTCAGTCTGTGTTCTAAAGCCATCTGGGGGTGGTGGCCTCTTTCTCTTGACCCCAGTCACTATTCAATGCTCAGCCTCAGTGGTGGTACTGGTGGGATGTCCCCAGATTCACCAGAATATCCATGCCTAAATTCTGTGTATCTCTCCTCTCTTACCCTTATGTCCCCAAAACAAAGGATGGCTTTTTTGAAAAAGGGGCTTTACTGGTGACTAAGTGAAAGATGGGGGGCAGTGTGTGGAGGAAGGAACCAGGAAGACCAGGGCCCAAGTCCCATATGTGCCACACACAGGCTGGGCCAGTCACTTAATCTCAGGGCCTCCTGGGGACCCTTTATGATTATGTCTCATACAAGTTGTCCATCTGCAGAGATAGAGGGAGTTTCTAGGCAGTTCCCAACACTTAAAAGCAGAGGTCTGACCAACCAACAAACAAAGAATGAACAAATAAAGGGAAAAAAGAAGGAAGGAAGGAAAGGTATTTAGCTAAATCCAAGATTTCATCAGCATGAGCATTTCTTTAAAGTACAGAATTGGTGAGTTTCAGAGCATAGGGACATCCACAAACCAGCTCTGATCAACACAATTTTCTGGGCTAATTAGCCTCATTTGACTCTAATTTCTCTCAGTCTGCCCACCTCTCCTTTGCTTATGCCACACACTCCCCCTCTCCCCTCAATGTGTTAACTATTAGTTGCCTTAGGGGAGGACTGGGTACATGCCTGTCCCCACCTATGTTTCTAGTCTGGCACCTCTGGGGTGCAGGTATAGATGGGGCTTAAAAATCCCCCAACAAACCTCTCTAACCCAGTTGAGAGTAGGTCTCAAGTACATCTTTGAGAGCTGATTTTCCTTTTATCTGGAGGGTGGGAAAGAATGGGACCTTTATTATAGGAAGTCATGTAGTTACCTTCCTAGGGACCTGTACTTAATAGGGTCTTTACATCCCAGCACTACCTACATGGAAGCAGGGTGCTGACTGAGATGACCTTCTGGTGTAAGGTTTCTCTGATTCTAGCACCTCTCATTCTTCAGAGGACTGAGTAAAGTTCAAAGCATTTCAAAGATGCTTATCAAAAAAAGAGAAGAAAGGACTAGGAAATAAAGCAAAAACAAAAAACAAAAACAACATCTTCAGTTACCTTGGAGGTTAGATCTGGGAAAAGTGCTAGACTTGGAGTCAAAAGGTCTAGGTTCAAATCTTAGCTCTTCTGCTTATTGTTGGGTGATCATGGGAAAGTCCCTTCATCCAGAGACACATAGCCCAGCATTATAGATTGATGAAGTTGGAATCAGGAAGTGCTGGATTCAAATCCTGCCTCTGACAACAGGCAAATCACAGAACCTCTTGAGCGTCAGTTTCCTCATCTGTAAAATGGGAACCATAATATCTGCATTACCTCACAAGATTGTTGTGAGGTTCAGTTGAAATAATGTACGTAAAAGACTTTGAAAGTTGTAAAGTGCTGGAATTGCCAGCCACTATTATTAGCATTATTGCAGCTCAGGAAACTTTCACCTCTGGGAGCGGTTCCCCTCTACCCATTTAGTTTTAAACTACTGTACAGTCAGAGCTCAACAGATGCTGGTTTGTCAAGGTACTCTCCTAACCACAGCTTGGTTCACGGGGCTGTTCAATGCTGCATTTACCATCTGCCTGCCTCCTTGGTAAGAGTCTACATGAAAGGCAAATACTTATCCCTCTGGGGAAAATGATTATTTTAATTATGAGCTCCCCTCTCCCCTACCCCATGGGTTGAGCTTGGCAAGTCATGAGTCAGCAAAGAGAAAAGGAGTGAACTGGGCCCACTGGCCTTCTGGCCCCAGATGGCTGCTCCATCTTTATGTCCTAATGAGGTTGGCGTGGGGTGGTTGGAACTCCAAAAAGGCTTGGGTGGAAGAGCAAAAGGGAGTGCTGGCCCTTCTGCAAGGAGCTGCTTGCCTCTCTTCTCCAGGAGGCCCTTTCTTACCCAAATGAAACTCTGGACTTCTCATTTCCACATTCCTTACATTGCTGTGGGTGATAAATGACTTTGGAGAAGAGGCTGCCTGCAGGGACAACCTGACATGGTGTGCTCCCTTCCTTTGGCAAAGATGATTTAAGGCAGAGAGGGTAACCAATTACTCCTGGAGGCCATGATGCCCTCAAAGGGCTAGCATACCTCCCCACTCCCCCACCTTGGCACCCTATAATCATCCTTTGTGTTAAGGGACGATTTGGGTCGGGCATCCATACTGAGCACCGAAGGTATGGTCCCTTTAATTTATGCCCAATTCCATGCCTTCTAAATCCTATGCAAATCAGTTTGGGAATAGGCTTAAATTAGTCCATACAGCAAAGGGCTGTGTGGACACATTGGCTGGTTAGAATCCCTCTGGCCAGAATGCATAGGACTTCATAGAATCTGGAGCTGGAAGGGACCTTCGACATTGCTCAGTCTAGGGGTTCTTAGCCTTTTTGTGCATATGGCAGTCTGCTGAAGCCTATGGACCCCTTCTCTGAATGATTTTTTAAGTTCACAAAATAAATAAAGTATATGGAAATACAATTATAAAAATGCAGAAAAATAAGTCTGTGAACCCCCAGTTCACAAAAGTTGAATCCTAGATCAACCTCTTCATTTTATAGGTGGGGTGAAGTTACTTGCCCAAGGTCACATGTGTAGTAAGTCATATCATATCATAGCTTTAGAGCTGAAAGGGATCTTAGAAGTCATCTAGCCTACCCCCCTACCCCCCCTTTTTTGTTTTTACAGATAAGAAAACTGAGGTCCACACAAGTGAAGCTACTTGTCCAAGGTCACATTAGTAGCAAGAATTCAAATCTAGCTCCTCTGATTATAAATCCAATGGTCTTTGATTGAACATGTTTTCTGATTCCACAATCTAATTCCCTTTCTATTATATTTACCCAAGATTTTCTTTCCTCTCTGTCAGACCAAGATGACAGTGTCTCTTTAGTGTTAGCCAACCTAGGAGGTTTTGATATGGATCTCAATTGCAGTAGGAAAGATTTCAGATAAACATAAGGAAGAGAGTCCTGACTTTCTAAGGAGAATGAATCATTGGAACAGGTGAATGGGGAGGCAGGAAACTGTGATCCCTTTTCAATACCTTTGCTTTGGCAGCCCCCCATGCCTGGGATCTCCTCAGGTCCCTCACTCTTAGAATCCCTGATTTCTTTCAAAACTCAGCTCAAATATCACCTGCCTTAGGAAGCTTTTGCTAGCCTCCCCACATGCTAGATCTTTCTCCTCAAAGTTTGTTTTCCATCTAATTTGTTGTTGTTTGTCCTTTATTTTCGAAGGAGACTAATGACATCACAAAGGTGATGTCTTGACTTAGAGTTGCACAAAGTAGTCCCCATCCACTTTAGATGCATTTTTACTGTACTGAATTAGTTTCATGTTGTCTTTCCCAGTAGAAGGTAAGTTTCTTGAGGGCAAGGACTGCTTTTGGTTTTCTCTCTTTCCCCAGAGCTTAATACATTACCGGGCACATAGTAAGTATTTAATAAATGCTTGCTGATTGATTTCCAAACTATAGTCTCTCCAGACTAGCTCTTTTCTTCCTTTTTTTCACCTCTGACTTTTAGATTACTTAGCTTCCTGGCCCAGCTGGAGCACAGCCTCTTCATGAAGCCTTTCCTGACCTATGTCACCCCCTTCCCTTTCTCCCCCAAGGTGCTAACACTTCCTTCTCAAAAAATTATCTTGTATTTACTTTGCATATGTTTTCATATATACTACTTATATGTGTATATATTGTTTAAACTGACACAATATAAACCCTTTGAGGACAGACATTATTTCATTTTTGCCTTTATATCTCTAGTGCCTAGCACCATGCCTTTCACATTGCAGCGGAGATGGTTAGTGAAGGCTTGTTGACTCACTGATTAATATCTAGGGAAATTTCGGAACAGCTATCTTGAATTATTTAGGCAAGGCAATGTCTGGAAGAAGGGGCTGGAACAGAAGGGATTTAGAGACCCTGGCTAGCTTCAGCTAAATTAAGCTATTATCATTGTTTTTATTGTTATTATTCTCTTTCAAAACTTATTGAGATGAATGAAGGGGTTGAGAGGGATATCGGGAAATTGGGGTAGGGAAGGATCAAGGGAAAAAGGTGCTGGTTTCATGGAAGTCTTTCCCCGATATCTCGGCCTCCCTGAATGCCAGGTGCAGATTGGGTTGGGTATGGCTAGAAGCCCTAAGCGGTGAGGGGGGCCTCTCTCCCCATACCCTTCCTGCTATAAACAGGCCCGGTGGAAGTTACCCCAGCTGGCCTCTCATCTCCTCTCCCCAACTTTGCCTCTCCTTCCCTTAGTGGGAGGCCCAGGTCTCACATGGAGACAATAACAAGTCCTGGTCTGAGGCCCACCTGCCATCTCACAGGTACCGCCAGGAGAAGGGAACGAGGGAAGAAAGAAGGAACAACAAAACTCAGAGGGGGAGAGTAAATTCCCAACTTGAGATTTTACAACCACTAGGCTTGTCTGCTGTTGCCAAGGCTCTGAAAGGCCCTGAACATTTTGCAAGGTGCTGCCAAACTTTTGAAGCCCCATGAAAGCTGGTGGAATCTCTCCTTGCCAAACCCCACCTGCCAAGTTCCTCCTTTTTTCATCAGGAAAGCCTTGCCAAGCCAGACCTGAGGTTTGCTTTCCTTACCCTCCCAGCTCACAAGGGGGCACTCCATGGAGGCTCATTAGATAACTGATCTAATCATCTAGTTCAGTCCTTTCATTTTACAGATGGGGAAACTGAGTCTCAGAGGGGGTAAAGGCATGTGCTTAAGGTCACACAAGTAGTAGTTGCAGAGTTGGAGAGAGAAGATTAAAATCCAAGTTCTTTGACTCTAGATCCTTCCTTCCTTGGTCCTCTCCCAATGACACCTCTGTCTATGTCTACCCTTCCCATCAGGGTAGATGGGACTTGAGGGAGAGAAACAACCGTAACTTCCCACAGATTGATTTCAGTCCATCAGGGCCAGAATCCTGGGTTGGAAGGGCCACACACCGAGTTGGGAATTAGGGGACTAATAACCATCTCCTAAGAGGGTCTCATTGTCTCTGACCACATCCCCACCCAGTCTTGGAAAGACCAGTGTTCACTCCCCCTCCAAGAAATCTTTCCAGGGTCTAGACTGGGCTGAGGTGGAGCTGAGGAAGAGGGGCCCTAACTTTGTCCTTGTTTTGTACAACAGCATCACAGACTGTTGATGAAAAATGGAAAAAACAAAATGGGAGAAAATTCTGCAGCTCGCTCAAATCTGGCATTTCCACAGTATAACTGGTGTGAACTGTTTACTCCATTCCAAACCAAAGTGTTCCCGCTGCAGGGTGATGATTGGGCTGGCTGGCTGGCTGGGTGGTCCCTTCAAGAGGAGGCTCTGAAAACTGGGGCCCAACAGGGAGAGCACACCTTCATTTCCTAGAGGCTTCTTGGGCCTCTTTTTAAGGAATCACTCTGCCCTCCTGTCCTCTCTAGCAACAGAGCAAATCAGAATAAAACATGGCTCCCCCAGTACCCTGGGGAAAAAAGAAATCAAGTTACCTTTGCTTTCATAAGACAGAGGTTCCAGAAGTGGGCTTTTCTTGAAAAACAAGTATGAAGTAGAAGCTTATTCCTGACAAATTCAGCTAGGTCTGGGCATAAGCCTATTTTAGTGACTCAAAGTTATAATCAGCCTGATAAGAAGAGAATAACTAGCATTTTTATCTTCAAAATGCTTCATAAAACACAGACTAATTAATCCTCCAAATCATTATTAAGGAGCTACAAGGCCAGCACATATCCCCACCTTTCTCTTCCCCTTGGAAAAAAAACATACCACCCCACCCCACCCCACCCACCCACCCTAGCCCTAGAGCTAATCTGATTGAATAAAGGCAGATCTGGGAGCTCTCTAGATGGCAGTAATGATATAACAACTAGGGAGGAAGGCCTCTACCAACCTCCAGAGGCCATGTTGGTAACAGCCTTAGAAGAGGGAAGAGAAGAACCTGGTGAGTAGGGGGTTTTGGGGGGAGGGATGGGGAAACCGCTTCATTCTCCTCAGGTCCATGCCTTCCTTAAGTCACAATTCAAGGATGGCAAGGGGATTCCACTCTCCTTCCTTTCTGGTTGGGGAGGAGCAAACCCCAGTTAAGAGAAGACAATAACTCAACTCAGTTCAACAAAATAGACCCTGGAGGATCTACCTTAGGTAACAAACAATTCCTACTTTCATGGGTGTTCATTGTCCAGGAGATGGATGTCACCACCCCTTTGCACAGGCTGTCCCCACACCTGGAATGCACTCCTTCCTCATTCCTGCTTCAGAGGATCCTTCATAGCCTAGCTCAAGTATCATCTCCTACATGAAGCCTTTTCTGATTCTTCAGCTGCTACTGTCCCCCACTCCAAAACTACCTTGGATTTACTATGTATATACTTTGTAGCACCCCACTTTGGCTATCCCTATTATTCGCACTTGAATATTGGGTTCTTTAATGGGTGACTTGTTGTTATTCAGTTGTTTCAGTAGGGTCCAACTCTTTGTGATGCCACGTGGAATTTTCTTAGCAAAGATAATGGAGTGGTTTGCCATTTCCTTCTCCAGCTCATTTTATAGATGAGGAAATGATGCAAGCAAGGTTAAGTGACTTGCCCAGGGTCATACAGCTAATAAGGGTCTGAGGCCAGATTTGAACTCAGGAAGATGAGTTTGCCTGACTCCAGGCACGGCACTCTACCGATTTAGCCACTTAGATGTCCTCAGCGGGTGACTAGCCTGGGTTAAATGTACTCAACATTCCTAAAACTATAGATCACAAGATACTACTGATGGGTTCAGTTTCAATTGTCAATAAGTTCACACAATTAGCTCAAGACATTTGTTGAAATGTTGCAGCATGAACTTTCTCCTTATAATTATAATTCTCCTTTCAAACCTGGGGCACATTCTTCCATAAATACAGTGTCAGTGGGATAAGTGAGCAAAGTAGTAGAGAGTAAGAGTAGCACGCAGGGAAAGCATGTGGTCAAAGCAACTCATGTCTAATGTGGTCCTTCAAGGCCCTCAAGTACATTCTCTTCTCATGGAGCTCTCCCCCTGCTCCCTCCCTGGCTTCTGGGGGGGCAGGTCACTCACCTAGGCTCCCTGGGCCTGTTCCCCTCACTGTTAAACTTCTGGTTGCCAGAGTTAATCCTATCTCAACTCCATAGCTGGATTATGGGCCTGCTCTCTGCTGGGTACAACATCTACTAGGTGATTTGTTCCTCTGCAAGACCCCATTGCTGATGGGGTGGGAGCCGAGAGAGAAACACTCCCTCACCCTGGAGGAAAAGCTTCCTCCTCAACAGTTGGGTTCTTCTTTCATAAGTGACTCTTCGATTGCTGAGGATGAATATCTTAACTAACAACGATCCTCCTATCTTGACTGACTCCAAAGTGTGACTGTAGAGCACGTCTGGTTTTTTAAAGGCCATCAAGGGCAATACTGATATGTTAGCTTACCAGTGACTTCTAGCTGCCCTATGGTTCCATTCAATTGATGGAGGAACTTCGTCAAATCTCCTGAAGGAAGATTTCTTTGTCTGCTGTGCATGGGGTCACTTCTGGTTTGGCATCAGCACTTAGCACAATGGGTGCAACATAGTAGGCTCTTAATAAACAATTATCGACTGATTGACCCATTACAGAATTGGCCACTCAGGGAGTGTGCCATTTGAGCCCTCACACTACCTTAACACTTCTGTTATCTGGCCCTTAGGGCCTTAATCTCCACAAATGTGTTAAGGGGACTTAATTGATCAGGATCCCCAAGTAAACTCTCTCTCCCTCATACTCATACGTTTGTAAGTTATTTCTAGAGGGGAGAAATGGTTACATTTCTGTCTTTGCATCCCTAATGCTGGCACTTTGCCAGGCACATAGTAGGCATTTGATACGATCGGTAATTTATTTGTTGGTTGATTCATCTTTAATACCCTTGGAGGTTACCAGAAATCCCTTTAGAATTCCCACAAATCTTCTATCTTTCCTAACCTTTCTTTAAAAAAAACTTTCTTTCCCATAAGTCCCAGCATCCAAGATAGATAAAGATCATATTCTTCCTTATTAGGTTTTGTTTATTATTGCTAATATTTATATAGTCCTTTAAGAGTTGCAAAGCACTTTACAGGTATCTCGTTTTATCTTCACAACAATCCCGGGCGGCAGAGGCTATTATTATCCCCATTTTACAAAAGGAGATAGTTTTTACATATGGGGAAACCGAGGCAGATAGCAGCTTAGTGACTTGACCAGGGTTATGTAGCCAGTGTGTATCAGAGAATGAGATTTGAACTCTAGTCTATCCTGACTCTAAGTCCAGTGTTTTATCAATTGTGCCACCCAGCTGCTTCTCATATGAGTATTGTTTTTTGGTTTTCATTGGAAATGTATGGTCTTTCAGCTACTTTAATACTTTAAGTGTGGTGGGTTCCATAAGTACTGAAGCAGATCCTTAAGAGATGCTCTTTGACCATCACTCTGGCCAGAGAATTTGTTACCTGTTGGCTCAGATAAAGAGGTGATGTGCCTGAGCAGATGGAGAGCTGGGAAGGCCTTCGTTCAGGTTCTGCATATGGTCTATGTAAGTGACTCAGCCTCTGAGTGCCCCAGGGACAATTCTCTTGGTGTACAGGTTGGAGAGGAGGAGCTGACCTATATTAGTAGAGCATTTTTGTCACCTAAGAGTTTCACATCCTTAATTCCTCTCTCTCCCTCCCTCCCTCTCTTTCTCTCCTCGCTTTGCTCCTTCCTCCTCCTCCTCCTTCTCCTCATCCTTTTTTTCCTCCTTCTCCTTTCCCTCCCACCCTCTCTCTTTTTCCCTTCCCCCCCTCCCTCCCTCCCTCATCTTCTCTCTTCTTGCCTACAAAGAACTCACAATCTAATGGGTACAGAGTCTGCAATTCTTCATTCTTCATTCACACTTTCTGGCCTCAGATAGCTCAATCTAAATCTCTGGGTTTAGTTTCTTCATCCATAGAACAGGAGCCATAATACATGCAATTCCTGCTCAAATTGTGGCATTGATGTGGACATATCAAATAAGGCAGTCGACATGGCTGGGCATTGTAACTTGTACAGGACTCTATCAAGAATGCCAGGAACCCAGGGGGCCTTGAATGATTCTAGGGTGCAGAGAAGTATGTGTTGTACATGTATGCACATGTGTGTATGTGTGCATATATATGCATATATGTCTATATGTGTATGTGTATGTAAAACAAAGCAGAGGCTGAGTATTTTGGGGTGGATGTTTACAGGAAGAGAACATGCATCCAGCCATTCATTTGTGTAGGTCTTTTCTGTGTCTAGCCTTCAAAACTTGAAAAGTTGACTTAAATTTTACTTCACCTGCTTAATGTTTCTAAAATATGGTTGCAAATGCATGTGATATTGGATATGCATTTATGCAAAAATAATATATGAATATATATTAAAGGCAGTATGGCACAGGGAAAAGACTAATGCATGTAGAGCTGGGAGCCCTGGGCTTGAATCCTATCTCAGACATTTAACTCTTCATGTGATCTTGGATGAATCGCTTAACCTCCTTTTGCCAAATTTTCCTCCTCTGTAAAATGAATGGAATGCACTTCATTGCTTCAGATCCAGATCTATGATCCTCTGACCCTCCTTGGGAATCAATTCATCAATCAGTATTTTTTAAAATTAATTTATTTTGATTTATCAACAATCACTTCCACAAGCTTTTGAGTTTTAAATTTTTCACTCCCTCCCTCCTCAAAACAGCACATAGTCTGATATAGGCTCTACATATACATTCCTATTAAACATACTTTTACATTAGTGATGTTGTAAGTAAGAATGAGAACCAATAGGAGGAACCACCAGAAAGAGGAAACAAAACATAACAGAAGAAAAAAAATAGCAAATAGCATGCTTCAATCTGCGTTCACACTCCATAGTTCTTTCTTTGGATGCGGATAGCATTTTCCATCACGAGGCCTTTGAAGATGTCTTAGATCCTTGTATTGCCGAGAAGGATTAAGTCTATCAATATTAGTCATCCTACAATGTGACTGTTATTGTGTGCAATGTTCTCCTGGTTCTGCTCACTTTGCTCAGCATCAGACCATACAAGTCTTTCCAGGTTTTACTGAAGTCTGCCTGTTTATCTCAATCAGTATTTATTAAGCACCTTCTATGTGCCGGGTTCTGTTCTAAGTTTTGGTGATACAAAGATAGATATGAAACAATCTCTGCCTTCAAGGATCTTATAGTCTATCAAGGGAGGCAATACACACACACACACACATATATTTGTATATGTATATTTCATACAAGGTAATTTTTTTTTTGCTGGGGAGGAATTAGGAGCAGATAGTAACAGTAAATTACTTTACCTCTCAGAGAATGAATTCTTTATATATAAAATGACCAAATGAAATAACATACATAAAGCACTTTTCAAACTTTAAACTACTATATAAATGTTACTATTTTTATTAATGATAAATGGGGACAGTGATATTTGAATGACTCATCCCACAGCATTATTGTGAGGAAAGTGCTCTGTAGGTCAAACCCATGTATCCTACAATTATCATTTTCGAATTTCCTAGAAAAATGTGTAAACTTATCACTGGAAACAAGTATCCCAGGACCCAGGATCTCTGATCCTCACTGATGGAGGTTTGTCTTTGTCATGTGGAGATCTGGTAGATACACCTCTTCAATTTTGTTTTTAATTCTCTATTTTTTCTTCTCACTTTTTTTTTTCTCTCTCTGCCTTTTATTTTGGAAGGACGCTGAAAGACAATCAATTACTAGATTTTTAAATATTGTTTGACCTTTGAATTTTCAAATTTGACTAATAGAATCTTATTATTGAAAAATACTTTCCATATCATCTGGTATAATCTTCTTTCCAATGTAAGAATCCCCTTTACAATATCAAGGACAGTCAGTTAGCTTCTTCTTGAATACCTCTTGTGACCGGGAATTTCCTCCCTAATGAGTTGGTCATTCAGCTGGTAGTTCTGATCATGACGAAGTTCTTCCTTAAGTTAAGCCAAAATCAGCCTCCCTGTGCCTTCCACTCACTGGTTCTCTAGCTGTCCTCTGGAATACACAGAATGTGTATAACTTCTTTGATGTGATAGCCCTTGAGATAACTGGTGACAGCAATTAGCTCCCTCTCCACCCCCTAAAAATTATCTCTTCTTTATTCCTTCAGCTATTTCTCATATGGCTTTGCATTCACTTGTCATCATGGTCTCCTTCTTGTGTTCATACTCCAACTAGTCAATGTTCCTTTTAAAGCATGCCACCTGGAGTCCAGACACTAAACAAAATAATTCCACTTAGCTAGTGGTCCAGTGGATGGAGTGCAAGACTTGGAGTCAGGAAGACAAAGTTACTTTTAAGCTGTGTCACCCTGGGTAAGGTGATTAACCTCTCTGTCTCAGTTTTCTCATCTGTAAAATGGAGATAATAATAGTACCTGCCTATGGATTATTGTGAGGATCAAATAAGATACTAAATACAAACCAATTTGCAGACTTTAAAGTACTACATAAATGCTATTATTATTAATATTCTTCTTCATAGTAAGACAGTTCCTTGATGGTTAAAAGTACTGTGAAAATTTCACATGTAAGTTGATGTTTAAGTGAACCCCAAAGCAATAGGATTATACAGATCAGATTTGATTCTAGGGGAGTGCCCATCACAATCTTACTACTTTCGTTTGTTTCCCCACCCAGTATTTCCCTTGGGAACTTCAGAATTTAGACTCCTGTTTAGATCTCCACAGGTGTGAATAAAAGATTCCCAGCTTCTGTGCAACCATGTGAGGTAACAATGTATTTTGGGTACAGGACAGTCTTAATTTTTTCCCCATAGAAAATACACACTACAAATAATTGATATAATTTTTCTTCCTTTCTGATGAGTTCCACTTTCCTTCTCCTCTGATAGGGACCTAAGCGTCCTCCTTGTTTTTACCACTTCACTGTGATTTGGTGTTCTATAAGAAGGAGAACAAACTTGGGTTTGCTTGAGAGTTATGTTCTCTAGGGAATTGTCCAGACTTCTAGCTTTGTACTATTAAGGTCCTGAATTCCACCTACAAGGAAATGAACTTGAAGTTACTATAGCGGCAACTCCCTTCCTCCTTTACTGGCATCATCAATAATGAACTATATGATAATAGTTGGGGTATGGAAGGAGTGAAGTCCAGAGTCTGGTTTTTCTGATGTGTAGCTAACTCCCCAGTTGCATGACAACATGCTCTAGCCATGCTCCAGGAGGTCTTGATACACCTTTAGAAGGTTGGGGTTTTAAGACCCCTTGGCCCTTCTCTAGGAAACTGGGGTTCAGGAACTCCTACTACTTGGCCATGTGGTTTTCCTGTCCATGGCTGCTGCCTCTGAGAACTCTGGGTCTAGGTACTCCTCCCTCCATTATGCAAGAGGCCAGATCATGTGACTCTCTCCTCTCCTGGGGCCACAGCCTCTGCCTCTCCCTTCTGAGAATGATAGCACCCTAAAAGTTAGAGTCATCTCTAGCTGAGGCAATCACACTTTCTTAATGAGATGTAAAAGGTTAACAAGTCCCCAGGCCTAGGAGAAATCCTTAATCTTCTGAACCAGGTGCCAAGCTGCAAGTCCACACCCTCCATAGAAAGATACAATCAATGACTCAGCTCCCAGAAAATTCATTAAGGTTCCCCTGATCAACCCCCTACATATTGAAACATCCCCCAAAGAATTCCTTTAAAGAATATATTTAAAACATGAACCAATTTAGAAAAGTGTATTGTTTACAGTATGTGACATAAAGGATTTTTCCAGAAAGGGAATTCCTGGTTTGGGGACTCCCTCCCTCAACACAGATGGCAACCCATTATGACTTAATAGATAATTTTTAGGGAGTCACCTGAGGCACACAGAGAGGTTTAAGTGACTTTCCCATGATTGTACAGATATCAAGTGTCACAGATAGGATTTGAATACCCTTTTTTTTTTTTTTTTTTGGTGAGGCAATTGGGATTAAGTGACTTTTCCAAAGTCACACAGCTAGTGAGTGTTATGTGTCTGAGGCCGAATTTGAACCCAGGACCTCCTGACTCCAGGGCTGGTGCTCTATCCACTGTGCAACCTAGCTGCCTCTTGAATGCCTTTTCTTGACTCCAAGCCCAGCATAGGTAGAAGTACCCAATAAAGTTTATTTAAATTGAATCAAATTTATAAAAGTCTGATTTACAAAAAATTTTTTGGTCTTTTTATTCTTAAAAAAATTATGATTTATTTATTTTTAACATTAAAAAAATTTGAGGTTCAAATTCTCTTCTTCCCTACAGCCCCTCCTCCACCCATTGAGAAGGCAAGTAATATGATAACAACTATATATGTAAAATCATGCAAAATATATTTCCATATTAGCCACGTTGCAAAAAAAAAAAGCAAGAAAAATAAAGTGAAAAAATTATACTTCAATTTGTACTCAGAGTTTATCATATCTTTCTCTGGAGGTGGATAGTATTTTTTATTATGAATCCTTTGGGATTGTCTGGGATCATTGTATTGATAAGAGCAGCTAAATCTTTTACTTAGGGCAGGTACTCAGCTCAATGGATGAAATGCAGGCCTAGAGTCAGGAAGACTCATCTTCCTGAGTTTGAATCTGGCCTCAGACATTTACCAGTTGTGTGACCCTGGGCAAGTCACTTAACCCTGTTTGCCTCAGTTTCCTCACCTGTAAAATGAGCTGGAGAAGGAAATGGCAAATGCCTCCAGTATCTTTGCCAAAAAGACCCAAATGGGGTCTCTAAGAGTTGGATACAACTGAACAACAGCAATAGCAGCACACTGTACCATGATCTTCTGGTTCTGCTTACTTCATTCTGCATCGATTCATATAAGTCTTCTTAGGTTTTTCTGAAACCATCCTGCTCATCATTCTTACGGTGCAATACTCTGCAAAGGAGGTCAGACAGCAAATTACTTAAGGAGGGACAAACCTGCCCGGGTCTGAAATAGAGTAGGTCAGAGCTCCCGTTTGTATCAGTAATGGTAGCTGGCCATAAGTAGCCCCTACACTTATAGCCTGAATAACTCAAGGAGATGTAGTCTAAAAACATTTTCTAAAAAAGAGAGAGCTCACAGGGCAGTTAGGTGGTACAGTGGATAGAGCTCTGGCCTTGGAGTCAGGAGGACCTGAGTCCAAATCTGACCTCAAACACTTGACACTCACTAGCTGTGTGACCCTGGGAAAGTCACTTAACCCCGATTGCCTCACCAAAAAAAGAAAAAAAAGAGAGAGAGAGAGCACAAGAGCTCATGGGAAAAGAAACATGGATTGGTTAGAGAGTAGGGCCATGACACAGGAAGACCTGGATTCAAATCCTGCCTCTGACATATTAATAAGTCCAGAAAGGTTGTTGGAATGTATGGATGCAGGGGCTTGAATGTCAAACCAAGTCATTTAGAATGTAGTCAGTTGACAAATAAGAATGATTGAAAATTTTTGGCTGTGTGGCCCCAGGCAAATCATTTAACCTCTCAGTATCCCCTGGCAACTTTCTAAGACTCCTATAAGTTTCAGGGCTGTGCACCAAGCATTGAGTTCAGATAGTTGTTAATTTTCATAGGAGTTTCTTCACTAGATGTGCTCTATACTAATGATAGGACAATTTCAGACCAAAACAAACAAATGACCACGATAGCCTGAGCTACAAGAAGGGTTGGGGAGATCCTCTTTGGAGGATTTATAGGAGGAAATGGAAAAGAAAGATGAGAAGGTCTGAATGAACTTCCACATCAATGAGATGACATCCATAAAATGCCTTTTACTGTCTCATTGTGCCTTTGTCTTATAGCCCCATCATATTGAGAGTTACAAATGGTAGGCAATCTTGGGCAAAGCTCTGGAGATGTGTATCCTGGGCAGAGCCAGCAGGAGCCAGGATGGGAGAGCATCTAGTCCCATATAAGCAGCTAGCTCCTCGTGTTGGCCCAGGGCCCACTGGATGTCAGGAGACGAGAGGTGGAAGTGGGGCCTCTAATTCAAACTTGTCCAATCTTCTCATTTTACAGATAAAGAAATTAAGGCTCATGGATGGAGGCAGAATGACTTGCCCATAGCCACACAGGTAGTAAGTTCAGAGATAGGATTTGAATCTAGGTTTTCTGACTCCAGAACCAGTACCCTTCCCATCGGACCTTGCTCTTGTTCATCATAGCTGAGGGGTGAGGGGAACAGGAGATTTCTGCCCCTTTCTCCCCTTCTCAAGGAAGGTCTTGGTTTCATCTCAAAGACTGTTTCCTATAAGGGGGCAAATCATTTCCCCTTCCTTACCACCTCCTCCCTCCTCTCCTCACCCCTTTCTTTTCTTTCCCTTCCCACACCAAAGAGAAGAACATTCCCTCTGTGGAAATCCCTGCCAGCTTTCCCTGCAAAGGTATGGCCTAGCGGAAAGGAGCAACACTTAGAACATTTCAGAGACACCCAAACCTACAATTATTGATAAGATGGATTTTTCTTTCTGACAGGGATCTGGAGATACTGAACCTGTTATTACAAAAAGTCCTAATTACAGCGTCTCTGGGCTGGAGGTCTCTTTTTCAGAGAAATACCTACTGACTGGAAAACATTGCTAATTGTCTCTCTCCTCCCCTCCCCCTTTCTTTTTTCAGAGGCATTCAATCTACCCAAAGTAATTATAGGTCTCTCCCACGGGGACCTTTGAGACATGATGCTGATTCTTGGAGGGTCCGGGATTTCAGCTCCAAGAATCTGAAACTTTCCAGCAAGGTTGCCATTGTAATGTTTCTCTAGCCAGTGAAATTGAGTCCTGCCTGGAGAGGGCAATGTACTGTGTTACTCTCAGGGGAGGAAGAACAAGGATGGCATCTACCATTGCCATTGTCCGTCCATCCAGGAAAATGTCCAGATGATTAGGTGCTTACATCAAGCGCTGCAACACGAACACAAAAACCTCTCTGGCCCATGCCATTCTGACTAAGCAGTTTGGAAAATCAGGAATGTTCTAGTAAGCCAAAGACCAATGTCAGTGGTGCTGGCTTTCCAAAGAGATACAGAGCAAAGCATGACCAGAGGCTTAGATTATTTTCTCTTTCATGACTTAATCATTTGCTGACAGAGAGGCAGTGTGGTGTAGTGAGTGCTTCAATGTCTGGGCCTGGAGTCAAGGAGACTTACATTTGAATTCTGTCTCTGATACTAGCTTTGTGACTATAAGCCTTCGCCTTAATCTCTTAACTCTCTGAGCTTCCATTTCCACATCTGTGAAATGGGGTGATGATGATGACTATGAGTTGTTGTAAGGATCTAAATGAGGTAATGTCTCTAGAGTGCTCTTTAAATTTTAATGTGCTCCACAGGGTATCCCAAAAGGTTTAGTGCATTTTAAAGCTTTAATAACTTAAATATTGAATAGCTGGAGACACCTTTGTAAATGTCAGTTGTCAGTATAGCTAGCAAGAGAGGCTGAGTAAGATGATCTTTGTCTCCTATGGAAAAAAGCCATTTTCTGTAATCATATTCTATAATGAATTATAAACTACTAAGGCTGGAAAAGACCTTACAACATAGAGTGTAGGACCTGGAAGGGACTTTAGAGCACAGAATGTTCTAACTGAACCCTTCACTAAAAGATTTTTAGTAGAGTAGTAACCTGATGAGAACAGTTCATTAGGAGGATTAATTGTTGTTGTTGTTGTTGTAGATAAGGCAAAGGAAGGTGGAAAAATGGACAAATCTCAACGTTGGCAGGTTGGATTCCAGAATCTTTTTTTGTGTGTGGGGTGGGGGAGTGAGTGGTGGTCATGAAGGGGAGTATCTGGTTCTTTGGTTAGTACATAGGTGCTTTCTCTGGCTGCCCTATACCCCACCCCCTGACTAGAAATTTTTTCCCCATTATCTCTGCCCACTGGCTCCCCTAGCTTCTTTCAAGTCCAAACTAAAGTCCTGTCTTCTACAAGAAGTATTTTCCAACCCCTCTTAATTCTAGTGCCTTCCCTCTTTTAATTATTTTCTACTTTTCTGAATAAAGCTTGTTTGTACATATGTGTTTGCTTGTTGTCTCTCCTATTAGATTGTGAGCTCCTATACTCCCATTCAAAGTGAGAATATTGGATGATTGTGAACGGTATTGTCTCATAAAAGAACAAGAAACAGTAGAAATAAAAACAAATTTAAAGAAAACTGAGCAGGAGGCCCAGTTAAATCAGATCATCCCCAGAACATTTAAGGACAAAATTGGAAGAACAAGGAACCAACAAAAAATGGAAAAAGATCTGTGGAAATTTCTGCAATATGCTCTTTTCTCCATCAATGACAAAGGAATCATGAAATCTGAACTATAATATCACAGCCCCTGACGGTCCTAATAAAGATACAAAAATGACACTAAAGAAAAAGATGGGATGAGTTGCTGGACCAGACCAAACATACACAGAAGATGTCTGTGTGGGAGGGGACACAATTTTGAGGGTATTTAAGAGATTTATTCTCAAGATATCTGAAAGAAGGGAAGATATGGAATGATTAGGAAAAAATTATCAATATTTTTGTTCCTGAAAAAGGAAATTGAGGAGATTTTAATAATTAACAACCCATGTGCCTACTTTCTAATTTCCTTAAACTCTTTATAAGGAAAATCTATACATGTACAGAGGGTGCCTTTGATAAAAATATGAGAAAGAAATAGGCAGACTTTTAAAAAATTATATTCTACAACATCCCACAACTTTAAAGTCACACAATTGTTGGAAAGATGTAAGACAAGATCTTATTGTGGTTGTTGTTTTTTTGACCATATTTAATTTGGTAGAACAAAATGCATATTTAAATGCTCTCTTCTAACTAGGTAACCCCTGTGTATTTATTAAGAACATGAAAGATTCCTTAATAGACACAACAAAGATAATGCTTTTCTGGAGGTAATCTATGAATTCTTTCAATTGGTATTTCATTTGCTATGTTCAGAAGTTCTGAGCAGTTCTCTTGTATCATTTCTTGCATCATCGTGTTCAGATTTTTCATCTTGACACATCCTTCTGGGAGCCTTATGATCCTTAGGTTGTCTCTATGCATCCTTTCTTTGAGATCAGTATGTTTTGCTTGCATAGTGAGCATATTTTCCTTAAATGTTATTGTTTTTTGCTTCTCTTCTTTTTGATTGTCCTTTACTTCTGTATGTTCCCATTCCAAATTTGTTGTTCTCTCTTTTGTTTCTTTTGTGACTTTGTCATTGTATATTACAGTTTTTTTTTTATTCTGCCCATGATTTTTTCTGTGCAGGCCATAAATTCTGCCCTCATGGTTTTCGTTTCTCTTTTGAACCACTCAGGAACAGTGCATTGTAGTTTTAAATTCTCATATTCTGCAGGGTTCTCTGTCTTATCAAGTGTTCAATTATCTTCCTTTATTACAGGATTTAATCATAGAAGCCTGAACTTGTTTACTAGATCTAGAGACCATATTTCCTTCTATTTTCCCTGTTGATTTATCTGCTTATGTTCAAAGTCTTTGAATTTTCTTCTTCCTGAGATGTTTGCTAATTTCAGTCTTCCTCTCCTCATTTTATTCCCCACTATTGCTCTCTTTCTGATTCTCTCCTCCTTGATGCTGATTTCCTTGGAGGCTAGATCTCAGAGCGTCTCAGCACCTTCCCACACTGGGCAATTCACAATTCACCAACCTAGGTCTCTGCCTTAAGTAACTTTTGGGTAGACAGAACTGACACCATCTAGGTGCTGAACTCTTTCATTCAGTCTTAATGGAATGCTGCATAGCACCCCCACCCTCAATTTCCCCACACACGGTGACATGTTTAACTTTTCTGTTCCTCAGCTCTCTGGCCTAGCAACAGTAATTCAGAGCTTTTCAGTGAAGGTGCAATAGGATTGTCCACTGTGGCACTGGCTGTATGTTGGGGTCCCAAGAAAGTTTCTATTCTGGAAGAACTACTGGAGTACTGACTTTTTATTACAATCCCCAGCACTGCCTCTCTGTCATGGCCTCAGCAAACTTCCACAGACTGGAGTTGAAGTCTCCGCAGTATTAGAAAGGGAAGAGGGGTTGGTGTAAACCCATGAGTAGGGACCTTGGGTCATCTAGTGAAGCCTCGCTGTCAGTAGCATGGGAGATGGAAGAGAAGGAATTGAATGAACTCCAAGTAGGCATCAGCTTATGTTATTTTTTTTAACCTTCTTTTGGATCTGAAGTTGCTTTATCTTTGGTACCTAATTTTTGTTTTGGAGAGGTCATGGGGATCAGAGAAAATGTCTAGTCCTCCATCTTGTTGCCCACATGAGCCAGAAGAAGGATAATGCTTTTCAATGACTTTCTGATTGTTAATATCAAGGGAGGCATAAACAGGGAAAGATATACTAGCTGTATGGATAAGACCTAACACAGAGTCCAAATTGAAGAGGGATTCTTTATAAATGGCACAATCCTCCAAATGCTCCTGTTTTAATCAGTAGATCAACAAGCACTTAGGAAGCTCTTCCATTGTGCCAGATACTATGCCGAGTGCTAGGGATACAAAGACAAAAGGGAGAGTAGTCCCTGCCCACAAGGAGCTTCTGTTCTAATGGGAAAGAGAACATGTACAGATAGAGTTATGTGATAACAAGAGGCATAAAAGGTAGATAAAAGTGAAACTTCGAAGGCCTCCTTTAGAAGGTGGTGCTCAAGCTGAGCCTTCAAGCAAGCCAGATATTCTAACAGGCAGGGGTGTTGAGGGAGAGCATTCCAGATGTAGAGAATAGTCTATGTAAAGGCACTGACTGAGAAAGGAGATAGTACATTGTGTGTGAAGAACAGGTTAGGTTGTCAGACTGTGTGAAGGAGAGTGCTACGTAAGAGCACTAGAAAGATAGGAAAGGGCCTTTTTGTGACAAGCTTTAAAGGCTAAATCGAGGAGTTTTGATATTATATATACATATACATGTATATACACACACACAAAAATATATACACACATATATACACATACACACATATATACACATGCACACATATCTGTATAATATATGCACACACACACACATATACATACATATTTGATCCTAGAAGTAATAGCAAATTACTGAAGTTTATTGAAAAGGGGATTATACGATTAGATTTGTTCTTTAGGAAAATCACTTCAGCAGCTGGGAGCTTGGAGTGGAGAGAATAGAGATGAGGTAGGGAGAACAATGAGGGGGCTGTTGCCATAGTTGAGGTGAGAGGCTAAGAGGACTTAAACTAGAAGAGAGGCTATATGAATAGAAAGAAGATAACATTTGACAGATATCATGGAGATGAAATTGATGAGGCTTCGCAACCAATTGCAGATGGGGTTTGAGGAAGAGGGAGGAGGCAAGAAAGACTTAGGTTGTGAATCTGAGTGACTGGAAGGAGGGTGGTACCATCAAAAGAAATGGAGAAGTTTGGAGGAGGGAGAGGTTTTGAAGGAAATGTAATGAGTTCTGGTTAGTACATAATTGAGTTTAACATGCTTATTAGAGGACTGGTGGAGATGTCCAGCATTTAGTTGGCATTATAGAACCGAAGCGAAGAGAGTTTATGGATAGGTATATAGATTTGGGATTTATCTACATAGACATGATAATTAAATCCATGAAAACTGATGATATCACCAAAGGAGAGAGTATAGAGAAAAGAGAAGGGAACCCAGGACAGAGCCATGAGGGACTCCTGTATTTAGTGTGAAGGTGATGATGACCCAGTCAAGTAGACTAAGAAGGAGTGGTTGGATAGTAGAAGAACCAAGGAAGACCAGTATCATGGATGTAAAGAAAGAGATAGTTCCCAGAATGAGGGATGAATAAGAGTGTTAATTGATGCAAGAAGGTGAAGAAGGCTAAAGAATGAAAAGGTCACTGGATTCACTGGATTTAGCAGTTCAGAGTTTATCAGTTACCTTGGAGAGAACAGTTCCACTCAAATAGTGAGGCTAGAAGGCAGATTTAGAGTAATTGAGAAATGAGTGGGAGGTGCAAAAATGGGGCCGATGAGGGTAAATATCTCATTTTTTTTTAAAGGAGTTTGTCTGTGAAGGAAAGAAGAGAATACAAGATAATAGTCTGAGGTGATTGCAGGAACAAGTGAAGGGTTTTGTTCTTGTTTTAATGAGAATGAGAGAGACCTGGGCATGTTTGTAGGTAGTCGTGAAGGAGCCAATGGGACAGTAGAGATTAACGATGAAAGAGACAGAATGGAATAGGGGTCAAGGTTCTAGAGTAGAGGGGGAAGGGATATAACTGACACTTTATAGAGCATTTTTACGTTTGTTAAGCACTTTTGTTACATTATCTCATTTGAGTCTTATAATAACCTTGTGAGATAGACACAATTGGTATTGTTATCAAGATTTTACAGGTGAGGAAACTGAAAATCAGGTTAAGTGACTTGTCAACAGTTATGAGAGAAGACATATACCCAGATAAATACAATATTAGACTACGATGTGTGCATAAGAGTAATCTAAGTTCTATGAAGTCAGGTGAAGGGAAGATAATTTTCACCCTGGGTCTGAGTATGGGGTGGAGGGACAGAATCAGCTGAGCGAACTTTTTTGAATAAAGGTCTTCCAAACTACTACATGTGTCTCAGATGGCTGCTCCTTAGGATTTTAACTACTAAGTTATATAGATGATAATTTTTACTGGTGTATGGAGTTGTTACAGAGGGAGTTCACTGCCATGTGACAAAATAATAGATCCTTGAATAGACCCAGAGGTTAAGGCATCAGAACTTCTAAGATAAGGCCAAGGCTACAGGGGGCACCAAAGCCCAAAGTTCCAAGCAAGTGAAATGTTAATTTCCAATAGATACATTTAGCCTGATGGGGTAATGAAGGGGCTATTGACAAGCCCTCTGGAACTTTCCTAACATATCTATTTTCAGGAAGCAAAACATCTGGTGTGTGCCACATCCATTATCCTATCTGTCCAGCCTAAGTGCACACCAATAATATATGGGCCTGACGGATTTCCCTTCTGATGTCTTTATTATTACTTTGAACAGATGAAATCTGGGTACTGGAGCTGGTCTTTCTCTGTTAATTTTGTAGGGTGCATTCCAGTGTCAAATGGCTTAATGATGTGATATTTGGTGATTTCCTATCTAAATATTTCTCGCTGTCAATCTAATTAGTCCATAAATACCAGAAAACTCTGAAGCAATAGTAGTACAAAGCCAAGCAAATGATCGAGAAAAGTCACAAATTACTCTCTTGGAGCACTATAATTTCCAGATCCCTCCTAAAGGTCAGTTCATCTGTACAGTGGTAGGAAATGAATTTCCTTTGAAAAAACAAAACAAAACAAAAAAACAACCAAAAACAAAAACAAAAAAACTAGGCACAACAAACTTTAAAAATCAACCCACTGTTTTTAGGGCTGCCTAATGCAAGAGTAGTTCAGGGTAAAGTAAGGACAATCTTTTGATAACACTAATTCTTCATATACATGCCACACACATATACACACATATATTCTTTTGCAAGATTAAAACATACTTTCACAACTCATTGTAACACCTTATGAGGAAGAAATGACAGGTACACTTATCCTCTTATAGATACAGAAATAAAGCTCCAAGAATCACAAAAAAAAAAATAGTGGCAAAGCCATGTCTAGGATCTAGTCTCCTGATTCTTACTCCTGTATTCTTATATACTTATACATTCTTATACACTTATGTAGCCCAGGCATGATGTTGGACTCACTCATGAAAGCGGTGTTACCAGGATCTGGTACCAACCAACTAACTCTCCCTAGGCTCTCTCTCCTTGGGATGGGGCTGGCTAGCTCATCCTTCCTGTACTCAGTTTGCTAGGTTAGGGTGGTTTTCCTGTAGGCATGTCACACCCTGATGAATGTGTTTGGGGTGGTGGTAGTGGTAGGGATGGGCTACCTTCCTGCAACTTGCTATTGTAATTCATGAGCACTCATTGGTGTGCTTCTCATTTATACAAAATCAGTCACCATAACACCATTGACTCTTTCCCTCCTAATATATTTTTATTTATTTCATCAAATATTTCTCAATTGTATGTAAAAAATTTGACATTCTGTTTCTTAAAAAAAATTTTGAGTTCTAAATTCTTCCTTCTCCACTCCCCCCTCTTTGAGAAGGCAAGTGATTTGATATAGATTATACATGTGAAGCCATGCAAAACACATTTCCACATTAGCCATGTTGCAAAAGAAAACACAGACCCCCCCCCAAAAAAACCAACAACCAGAAAAATAAGGCAAGTTTAAAAAGTATGCTTCAATCTGCATTCAGACTCCATCAGTTCTTTCTCTGTATGTGGGAAGCATTTTTTCTCATAAGTCCTTCAGAATTGTCTTGAATCATTGTATTGCTCAGAATAGTTGTCATTCACAGTTATTCATAATACTGTTTATGCTGTTTCGTTGTAAGATGTTCTCCTGGTTGTGCTCACTTTACTTTGCATAAGTCTTCCCAGATTTTTCTGAAACCATATTGCTCAGCATTTCCTAAAGCACAATAATATTCCATCACAGTCATATGCCACAACTTGTTCAGCCATTCTCCAACTGATGGGCATCCTTTTAATTTCTGATTCTTTACCACCACAAAAAGAGCTGCTATAAATATATTTTTTGTGTGTATATAGATCCTTTTCCTTTTTCTTTGATCTCTTTGGGATATAGACCTAGTAGTGGTATTGCTGGGTCAAAAGGTATGCACAGTTTTATAGCCCTTTGGGTACAGTTCCAAATTGATCTCCAGAATGATAGGATCAGTTTTATAACTCCATCAAGAGTGCATTAATGTCGCAATTTTTTCACATCCTTTCCATCATTTGTCATTTTCCTTTTCTGCCATATTAACTGATCAGATAGGTGTGAGGTAGTACCTCAGAGTTATTTTAGTTTGCATTTCTCTAATCATATTGATGAAGAGCATTTTAAAATATGACTATAGATAGCTTTATTTTCTTCTGAAAAATGCCTGTTTAAATCCTTTGACTATTTATCAATTAGGGAATGATTCAGTCTTATAAATTTGACTTAGTTCTTTATATATTTGAGAAATGAGATCTTTATCAGAGAAACTTGCTATAAAATCCCACTCTCCACCCCAGTTTCCTACTTTCATTCTAATCTTGGCTGCAGTGGTTTTGTTTGTGCAAAACCTTTTTAATTTAATGTAACCAAATTATCCATGTTACATCCTGTAATGCTCTCTATTTCTTCTTTGGTCATAAATTCTTCTCTTATCCATAGATTTGACAGGTAAAATTTTCCATTCTCCCCTAATTTGCTTATGATATCACTTTTTATGTCTAAATCACGTACCCATTTTGTCCTTATCTTATTATGCAGTGTGAAATGTTGGTTTATACCTAGTTTCTGCCAAACTGCTTTCTAGTTTTTCCAGCAATTTTTGTCAGAAAGTGAGTTCTTGTTTCAAAAGCTTGGATCTTTGAGCTTATCAAACACTAGATTACTGGGGTCATTTACTACTGTGTATTGTGTGCTGAATCTAACCCACCGATCCGCCATTCTATTTCTTTTTTTCCCCCACCATTCTATTTCTTAGCCCTTACCAGATCGTTTTGATTACCACTTTGTAATACAGTGTGAGATGTGGTACTGCTAGGCTACCTTCCTTCACATTTTTTTCATTGATTCTCTTGATACTTCTGATCTTTTGTTCTTCCAAATGAATTTTATTATTTTTTCTAGTTCTATAAAATACATTTTGGTAAGTTAATCGGTATGGCGCTGAATAAGTAAATTAATTTAGGTAGAATTGTCATTTCTTATTATATTGGCTTGGCCTACCCATGAGTAATTAATATTTCATCAGTGTTTAGATCTGACTTTATTTGTGTGAAAAGCGTTTTGAAATTGTGTTCATATAGTTCCTGGGTTTGTCTTGGCAGGTAGATTCCCAAGTATTTTATACTGTCTACAGTTATTTTAAATCTCTTCCTTCTGGACTTTGTTGGTAACATATAGAAATGCTGATGATTTGTGTAGGTTTATTTCATATCCTGCAACTTTGCTGAAGTTGTTAATTATCTCATCTGCAAAGAGTGATAGCTTTGTTTTCTCATTGCCTATTCTAATTCCTTTAATTTCTTTTTCTTCTGTTATTGGTATAGCTAGCATTTCTAGTACAGTACTGAATAATTGTGCTGATAATGGGCATCCTTGACTCATCCCTAATTTTATTCTGAGTTTATGTTCTGATCTTCTCTGTCACCATAGTAACTTTTTTATGGTCAGATTCTTTTATGTTGTCTGCTCATCTTTCTGGATTATTTCTTGACTTTTAGCTTTATATTAAAGTTGGCCCCTGCTCCCAAAGTGTAGGGGGCACTGTCTCAAATTTCAGATTTTTTGTGCTCCTGTTTTCAGAGCTAGGTCTGCGGGCCTGTAAGTTTTTGGTACTTCCAAAGTGGTCTTATCTAAGGAGAAGTGTGGTCATAGTTTTCCTTGCCTGTACTCTGGTCTTTACCCAGGAAGGGAACTTGTTCTGCAATAGCTGCCAGTGCTAGCATTCCTTTAGGCCCTGGAACTGTGACTTGGGTTCCTGCTCTCTTGTGGCCACAAGTGCTAGTGTTCTTTTCTTCCTTGGAACTGAGACCAAGGCCACTGCTCCCTTTTGAGTAACCTCAAGTACTCCTCTCTGCCCTGGAACTGTGACTAGGACCCCTAAACCCTTGTTGCTGCAAGCATGTTGCTCTGAACTATGCTCAGGACTAAAATGGGCAATGCAATAGGGTTCTGAACCCAGTACCAGCAAAGAGTCTTCTGTAATCTCTCTCCAACCGGGAGTCCAACCCCCTTACCTCTGTGGGATGAGAGCTACTGAAGCTGTTACTGCCACTGTTGCAGCCACCACTAAGGTTTACTGTAGGCATTGCTGTGGTGTGGCCTGAACTACATTCTGGGGTAATCATGATGTCAGCCTGACATATCTTTTCTGTCAATCTCCTTAGTTGTCTTAGGCTGGAAAATTGTTTCACCTTGACCTTTTGTTGGCTCTGCCACTCCAGAATTCAATCTGAGGCGCTATTTTAAAGTTTTTTGGAGGAGAATTTTGGGAGAGTTCAGGTGAATTCCTGCCTCTTCTCTGCCATCTTGGCTCCACCTCCCAATACTGTTGACTCTTAAACATGAAACATTTATTTAAGGGTAAGGCAAAAGTGGGAATAATAATAACATTTACTCAATAGAAGGCAAAAGCAAGAATAATTAAAATATCTGATATGTCCATCTATAAACATAGGTCACATTTTTCTACCAATCCACATAGTGTTTGTGAGAGATAGTTGACACACATTTACAGAAACCTTGCAGGGATTACATGAGTAGGGATACTCATGTTCCTCTGATAAGTCATGCCTCTTGATAGTGGCCTCACTGCCCTGGATCACCTTTGAAAACATTCTTCACCACAAGTCACAAGCTAGGAGAAACCTCTTCCCTGGTATCTGATCCCTTTCTGGTTCTCACAACTCTCCTGCTGTATGAAGCCATTTTTCTACTTTACTTGGATTGCTGAAGCAGTGGCAAACTCTTTTAACATAGAGCCACCTTTGGCAGGGTGCTGAGAAAGTGTTATGCTTTTTCAGTGATAAGCAATTACTTTAAGCCAGAGAATGTCTCTCCCTCTCAAACTGTAGATTATGGTGAGTCATACAATCTTTCCCTAGCCAGTTCTTCAAAAAGCAGGGGTTTTCAATCACCTCTTAGCAAAGTCAAGCTTCTCACAGATACAAAACCTATCTTTCCTTCTCTATTTCTCCTCAAACTAGAGAGGATAGTAGAAGGCAGCACCCTCCTCTCCACTAGGTCTCTCCTTTCTCAGGCTGTAGATGGCACTAGAGAGCAATAAGCCCAGATAACTCTCCACCTGGCAGCAGGAATCAGCTCTGTTGCAGTAAGTCAATAAGTTCTCAGCAAAGCAATGCCTCTTCCAATCAGCACTATTCTCAGGAAAATAGCTATAAAGCTTTTCTTTCACCTCAGCTCCTGTCAGCATCTTTTTTCATTGCCTTCTGAGACTTCTGTCCTCCACCACTGCACTATACCTCCTCCTCTTCATCTCATTTTTTGCTCCTTTTATACCTGTATCTTATAACGTCTAAAATCAGTACCTTCTCATGAGCACTGTCCCATTTCTGATTTATGTTGTAAAACTCAGATGATCTACATTTCTATCAGATATAGCCCTATTAGTCCTTATATAATCTTACCATAGTCCCCAGATAGCTGTTGGGTTCATAATTTCTCAGTTACAACTTTAAAAACTCTGAAAATAGTCACATACAAGTGAGATTGTGGACCATAATGCCCTGCAGCCTTCATTACTTTAATCACTGCTCTGCTTTCAAACAGGATCTCAAAGTACATTTATCTGAGGAGCAGTTCTCTCTTACTTCCTTAGAATAGTCTGCATCTCTTTTTAATATTTTATCTAAGAGGTTATGTTTCTTCTCAAGCTCATTTTTTAAAATCAGTTTTCCTTACCAAAATGTTCTTTTTCTTCTCCTTTCAGTAACCAAACTGTCCACATGCACAAAAGGCAATACTTTACACTTATTTGTGTATACATCATCTTTTCTGATAGAATCTATATTCTTTGAGGGCAGAAGATGGGTTTTTTTTTGGCCTCTGTTTCTGCAGTGCCCAACGTGGTATTAATAGGTGCTAAACAAATGCTTATTGATTTGGATTGTATGTAGTAGGTGCTTAGTAAATGCATGTTGGATTGGATTGGATTGAAATTTAGAAGATCAAGTAACTTGTCAAAGGTTATATGGCTTGTTACTGACAGAATTGTGATTTAGCTCAGGTATCCTGAGTACCAGTCCAGCATTCCCTCCACAGTACCATGCTGCCTCAGCCCAAGAACTTGTTACTGTAAATTCTGATCCTGATGAGGTAGAGTGAGATATTTCTAGATATAAATCCCCAGCTACAAAAATCAAAAGGATAATTGGAGTCCACCTAATACAATATTATTTGGGAGATAGTTAAAGATGCCACAGGCCCAATATTCCTCTGAAAAGTTTCTAATGTTTACAATTAGACTCTTGTCCTTGAGTATAGACCTCACTGTTAAAAATACCATTGTCAGTTAAGATGAGAACATTAATATTTGTAACAGCAATTTCCACAAAACTTTAGAATAAGCCTCAGAACAACCAACAACTCCATGAGGTAGGTGCTATAGGTATTGTTATCCCCATTTAAAGATGAGGACACTGAAGCTTAGAGAGATGGAATGACTTTTCCATTATCACAGAAATACTAAATATCAGAGACTGGATTTGAATACAGGTATTTGTGCATCCATGTTCAGCCTATTCTCCATTAGAACTGCTGCATTAAATGGTCACTTATCTTTAATACTTTAGCATGAATTCCCTTGTAAGACTGGCATTTAGGCCTCCAGCTTAGCTGTTTCTTTAGAGACCAGAGCCAAGGTACTAGCTTTACTAGTTCTAGTTTAATCTTAGCAGACATCTGACTATTGGTTGGAGGTGAGAAGATAAGACAGAGGATAGGGGAATTTGGATTGGAGAGCTGCTAAGGAAGACCTATCATCTTACTGATAGGTCTTACAGATCTGTGGGAGGAAAGGCTTGAATAAAAACCCTACCTGGAAGGGGTCTTAGAAGAGGTCAAAAGAGTGCTGAAGGCAGACTCTATGTCAAGGTTTGAAGCCCCATCCTCCCTCTTGGCTTCCCAGCTCCAGGTCTGCAAATGGAGCCATAACTAGGACTGGGCAATTTGAACTTTGACCCTGGGTTCAGAGTATACATAAATTTAAAACAACAATTTTTCAAGTTTGTGCAATTAAAAATTAGTGTTTTCATGTTAACAAAATACATAATTCTTCAAAAGCATAGACACAAGTGATCTTGGCACCTAGTTAACAACAAAAAAATTTAGTCTAAAAATGTGACCTACCAGATGGCACCAGATGGTTAATAACATACACCTTGAACCACTAGAGTAACTAATTCCCTCTCTCATTTAACTGAATTTATCTTAACTACTTCTATGATTTTTATACCAAGAACTATAAAGTTGATTTGTGGGCATACTCATTCTTCTTACCTTAGGTGCACTGCTTGTACTGGACATGATGCTTGCCTTGGGTGTCAAAATTTCCATTTAAGGCTCTGTGCCCCTGTAGGAGAACAGTTGAGTCTGAGCTCTGGCCTTTATAGCAATGGATTCTCCCCATTCTCAAAGTAGGCTATAGCAGAATGATCACTGTTCATGGGGAGAGGGTAAGAGGCAGAGTATGAACCAATTTGTCCAGTATACCAAACCTTTAGAAAGGAGAGAAACAATGCTGGACCAAAAACCCCTTGGGCATTATAGAAAAATGGGAGTCACCACAGTGAAATAGAAGTCCATGGTACTATACATCTGGAAAGCCAGGAAGAGCCCTCCCAGCCATGATAGTCAAGACCCCTTCTTACTAGGAGACCCAGAAGGGCAGGGTCAGTACTCCATAGCATTCAGGTTTACACTCTAAATCCGATAGAGATGATCAAAATGGTTGAAGTTTGGGATGGGCCAGGATTTTTTTTTTTTTTTTTTTTGCAAAGAACAGATGAGCTCTGGCTTTTGAAAGTCCTGAAGCTCCAGGGAGCCTGGAAAAGTTTACCAAAATGACTGCAAGGAAAGAGGGGAAAAAAGCCAAGTCATGGTGGCATCCCTTTATGCCAAAATGAAATGATGAGTGTTGACAGCAACTCATGAAAAGGAATAATTGAGGGATATGTCAATGTGTTAGAGTTAGTCTGAAAGCAGAGGTTTGTGGGAGTCTAAGTCTAAGAGAGTTGGGGTCCTGGAGAAATAGGATGGGAGATTAGGGTCAGAACCCCGGAGAGCTCCTAGTGGAGCATAGGTAAAGCCAGACCGCTGCATATTGCCTCAGTAGTAGTATAAATCAGAGATTCCCAAACTTATTTGGCTTACTGCCCCCTTAAAAAAAAATTACTCAGTGCTGTTCTGGAAATCTACTTTCTTCAACCCTTTAAAGGTTTTTTTTTAAATTTATATCATTTAAAAAAATATAAAATATTTTTTAAAAAATGATGCTTCTTAAATTTAATAATTTATTGTAAATTTGTGGGGGCTTTTTCCTGCATTGAAATTTTGATGCTGAAATATTGCATCATATAACTATATAGTATTGTATTGTGAACAGGTAATTACACACACATATTTCTGCCAATGCATGCTGGACTTCTTAACAATGTGCTACATGCTTGCCTGCCAACACTTGCTTGTTAAGACCTGTTGGTGAGCTTGACCCTGATCAGTTATAATTTGCATTTTGTGTGTTTATTTGGAAAATAATGTAATCGCTATAACTTTAACTCTGTTGCACAACAGATGAAAGGTACTAAGGGTTTTTCAAAATTTTCTTCTCTTCTTTCCTTATGCTTCCACTGCTCCATTATTTTTATTCAACACCCTCCACTTGTGTCTGAGGCTACTGCTGCCCCCCTGGGCAGTATCATCCCCTGTGGGAACCTATGGGGTAGGCTTAGAGTTAACTGAAGGCTTTTTTAAAAAAATTTTGCTCTAAGGTTAGTAGCTTTACCCTTCCCTGATGGTGTAGTCTCAAGTATTTAAAGATTTCATACCTTCCCTTTTAGTTTGATCTGGGATTTTAGGGATGCATTGGATATATTTTTTAGGGCTTTATATAATAAATAGTATATCCACAAGGACATGGAGAGGTTTGAGGATCCCTATTGGATACCTGTGCATCCCAGGATCTGGAGGAGGGGGGTGGGGTTTCTCAGAGTTGCTGTTTTGTCCTCAGGACCATGCCCAGTTTCTAGGAGACATAGAACCCCTCTAATTTCACCTCTTCCATGTAGCTTTTTCAGTGACACTGGCCTCCTGGCAGTTCCATAAACAAGATGCTCCATCTCTGGTCTCTGGGCATTTTCTCTGACTGTCCCAAATGGCTAGAATGTTTTCCCTCCTCCTCTTTGCCTCCTGGCTTCCCTTGCTTTCTTCAAGTCCCTGCTAAAATCCCATCTTCTATAGCAAGCCATTTCCAACCCCATTTAATTTTAGTGCCATCCCTCTGTTAATATTTCCTATTTATCTTCCTTAAAACTTTTTTTGTGTATCTGTATATATGTACATATATGTATTTGTATATGTACACTTTCATATTTATTTCTTTGTTGTCTTACTCATTAGTTTGTGGGCCTCCCTAAGACAGGGACCATCTTTGCCTTTCTTTGTATCCCTAGCATTTAGCACAGTGCCTGGCACATAGTAGGCACTTAATAAATGTTTGTTGATTAGTCAGTTGAACTACTCCAGCCCCTAGTGATTTCCTTTTTCTATGAATGGCACTTGGAGGCTATACTGAGGATTTCAGCACTTTATTAAATTTTCTACACTGCCCATCCAGAGAGTAAGTTTCCTGAAGGCAGAGGCAATGCTGTCGCCTCCTGTCTTTCCCACAGCATAGTCTTAATTGGCTAGAGCCGTAAGAGATGACCAGTGAAAATTCATGAACTGACTTTAGGGAAGAATTTAGTCATTTGCACTGTCTGAGGGAGTGCTAGTTTTTTTTCTTTTTTTTATTAATTTATTTTGATTTATCAATAAACACTTCCATATGCTTTTGAGTTTAAAATTTTTCTCCCCCTTCCTCCCCACCACCCTCCCCAAGACAGCGCATAATCTGATATAGGCTATACATTTACATTCCTATTAAACATATTTTCACATTAGTGATGCTGTAAGTAAAAATTAAAACCAATAGGAGGAACCATCAGAAAGAGGAAACAAAACTCAACAGAAGAGGAAAAAAAATAGCAATTCAGCTTCCATTGTTCTTTCTTTGGATGTGGATAGCATTTTCCATCACAAGGCCTCTGGAGATGTCTTAGATCCTTGTATTGCTGGGAAGGGTTAAGTTTATCAATATTAGTCATCACACAACGTGGCTGTTATTGTGTACAACGTTCTCCTGGTTCTGCTCACTTCACTCAGCATCAGATCATACAAGTCTTTCTAGGTTTTTCTGAAGTCAGCCTGTTCATCATGTCTTATAGCACAACAGTATTCCATTACATACATGTACCACAACTTGCTCTTCCATTCCCCAATTCATGGGCATCCCCTCAATTTCCAATTCTTTGCCACCACAAAAAGAGCTGCTATGAATATTTTTGTGCATGTGGGTCCTTTTCCCATTTGTATGATCTCTTTGGGATATAGCCCTAGAAGGACTATTGCTGGGTCAAAAGGTATGCACATTTTTATAGCGCTTTGGACATAGTTTCAAATTGCTCTCCAAAATGGTTGGATCATTTCACAACTCCACCAACAATACATTAGTGTTCCAATTTTTCCACATCTTCTCCAACATTTATCATTTTCCTGTTTTGTCATGTTGGCCAATCTAATACATGTGATGTGGTTCCTTAGAGTTGTTTTGATTTGCATTTCTCTAAGCAGTAGAGATTTAGAGCATTTTTTCATATGCTATAGATGGCTTTAATTTCTTCATCTGAGAACTGTCTGTTCATATCCTTTGACCATTTATCAATTGGGGAATGGCTTGTATTCTTATAAATTTGACTTAATTCTCTATATATTTTAGAAATGAGGCCCTTATTAGAGAGACTGGTTGTAAAAATTCTTTCCCAATTTTCTACCTTCTTTTTAATTTTAGTTGCATTGGCTTTGTTTGTGCAAAAACTTTTCAATTTAATGTAATGAAAATTATCCATTTTGCTTTTTGTAATGTTCTCTATGTCCTGTTTGGTCATAAATTCTTCTGTTCTCCATAGATCTGACAGGTAAACTATTCCTTGCTCAAGGGAGTGCTAGTTTTAAAGTCAAAGGACCTGGGTTTGAATCCTGTCTGTGCTTCTGTTTGATTTGGCCAAGTCACCTCATTTTTTCTGGCTCTCCATTTCTTTACCTGTAAAGTGAGGGTGTGGACAAGATGAACTCAAGTTCTCTTCTGGCCTTAAATCCTATCATCCTAGATTTTGGATGGCTATGGATTCATATGTTGTTCTGTTGTGGAGTTTTTAATGGAAGAGATGCTATCAATGGTTCCCTATTATTTACTGAATGAAGCCCAGACTCCTCCTAGCATTCAAGACCTTTCACAAACTGGCATCTCCTTACCTTTAAGGCCTTGGTTTCCACTAATCCTCTCCACTGAGCTCTATGCTTCTACAGGTTTCCAAAGTAGGTGATACCACTCTCTGGGGATCTCTGGAATGATCCAGGGGGACAGTAATAGCCTTGGGCACAGTTGAGGGGCATTGAATAAAGATAAGAGGGTGGTCAAAGCATAAGGAAAGAAGAGAAGATAAGAAAATTTTGAAAAACTGTTTCATCTGTTGTGTAACAGAATTAAAGTCATAGTGATTACATTATTTTCTGAATAAACAAACAAAATACAAGCTAAAACAGATCAGGGTCAAGTTCACCAACAGGTCTTAACAAGCAAGTGTTGGCAGGTGAGCATGTTGTACATTGTTGAGAAGCATGCATGGGCAGAAATATGTCATGTAATGACTTGTTTACAATATGATACTATATGGTTACATGATGCAGTATTTCAGCATCAAAATTTCAATGCAGGAAAAAGCCCCCACAAATTTACACTAAATTATTTAAATTTAAGATGTGGCATTTTAAAAAATCATATGTTTTTGAAATTATGTATTTCAAACAAACAAACAAACAAACTGTTAAAGAAAGTAGAATAATTTTTTTTGAAAGGGGGTAGTAGACCAAATAAGTTTGGGAACCTCTGCTCCTGCTAAAATTGGTTATTCACTGTCCCTAGTATTGGTCCTTTAGTTTCCCACCTGCATGTCTTTGCTTATGTCACCTCCTATGTTCATAATACCCCCTCCAACTACACCAGTTCAAGTGTCATCTCTTTCAGACCCCTATAGTTGGAAATTTTCTATTCTTCATTGTACTTCAGGTAAAAAGGTACCAAATGGCTCCTTTCATCATCTGCTTTATGGATATTGTGCAGTGAGCATAGAATTATTACATACTATTGTATGCTTCTGTACATGTCTTAGATTTGGAGATAGAATCTGATGTCTATGAGAATAGAGACCTGTGTTATTTCTCTTTTCATCTCCCTCTAACACTTAGCACAGTACTTTGCATAAAGGAGGTGTTCAAAACTTGGTAATTGAATGAATGAGTATATTTAAAATGTAAATACTTCATGATCTTTCAGGATATGCATAATATTTGCCATGAATCTTCTCCCTTTTCTTCACCACAAATATAAACGAAGAAAATTACCTTCCTGCCTTGAGGGATAATTATGACTTTAAGGCTTACAAAGTATTTTTCTTATAGTAACCTTAAAAAGCAGCAGCATAAGTATTATTACCCCCAATTTACAGATTGGGAAATGGGGGGGGGTTCAGCAAACTAAAGTGATTTGCCTGGAGTTACACAGCTACTAAGAGTCAGAGTTGGAAATTCAGGTCTTCTGACTCCAAGACTTGGACTTGCTTTAACATATGCTTGTCCCTAACCCAAAGGACAGGTACGTAGATAATACCCCCCCCCCCCATACTCACACATGCATACATCTCTGTACAGGACAGATGTGTTCTATTGAACAGTAGCATGGCAGTAAGGAGAATAACCACAAACTACCTGCTCTCAGGACTGTGAAAGGCCAAGCTAGGGAGGCTGAGGTACTAGGGAATAGCTTCCCAAATGCTGAGTACTAGCTTATCTGACCCTTCCTCCCCCCCCCCCCCCGCCCCACCCTCCAAGCTGAGAATCCCTCCTTGGGCAGGTTGATGGAAAAGAAAGCTGATTTTCAGAGCTGCGCTTCAGTGGGACCAGCTGCTCTGTGGGCTTCTCCCCCTCCTCAACACGGGCCGTTGCCATAGCAATGCTGACAATTCCCCCTGATCAGCAGGATACAGTAATTGCTGCATCCAAATCACCGCTAGCTCGTCGTGCTTGCTGCCATTCCTGCCACCATGTCAGGGCTGACACGGACAATTAGGCCATCTCCTCAGCAACGATTTCTCTTTCGTTGGAATCCCATCACGGCCAGAGCTTCCTGCAGCTTGCCATGCTCCTCTTGTTGAGTGCACACTGGGTCTTTTTTGGGTTTGGCTGGGCTCAGCAGCTCGGAGGTGGCCCCAAGTCTTGCCATCACAGGCCACAGGCCCCCTGTACTGGGTTTTTTTTTTTTGACTTGAGGAAGCTTGAGGATCTTGGAGAGGTAGCATGATGTACCTACCTATAAGAGTTCTAGACAAAGACTTAGAAACCTGAGTTCCAGCCCAAATTCTACCCCCAATTCTCTGGTTGGGCTTGGGCAAGTTTTTTTCTCTTCTTTGTACCTATTTCCTAATCTGTAAAAGGAAAGAATGAAATGAGTTACTAGACTGGGAATAAGAAAATCTGGAATAGAATACTAGCTCTCCTACTTATTAATGGTGTGACCTTGGACAAGTCACTTAATCTTCACAAGCCTGTTTCTTCATCAGTAAAATAAAACAAAAAAATTGACTAGATAATCTGTAGGGTTCCTTCCAATTCTAAATCCTGTCTGCAGTGCTATGATCTCGCACAGTCCTGACAATCTATAATTACCCTATGGAGTACCTGACAGAAGAGCTTTGATGATGGTGATAGCCTTGGATAAGGGATATACTGTTATAGCCTCAATTTGCCAAATCTGGAAGTATCAGTAGGACCTTCAAACGATCATAGAAGTATTGTCATAGTGATGCCAGAGGACCAAAGGGCATAGAGATTTGGTAGGTTGGAGTTTGGGTGGGGCCATCTGTTTTCCAAGAGGATCTAGATTTCCAGGTCCTGTGGCCTTGTAGGAACGTCTACTCAGGGACAACAGGGACAGTAAGACAAAAAGGAGGGCTGCAGTAGCTGAGCTTGACTCCCTACATGTCCTGTGCTTAACCTGACCATGCAGCAAAGAGTGGAGTAAGGGTAGGCACTGTCTCACTTGATAGAAATGAATGGGGAGGTGAGATGAGAACAGATGCCCAGCATGAGTGGACTAGAACTAGTAGGCATGGAGAGGTCAGAGAGCAGTTGGACCTAGTAGAGATGTTGGGTATAGACTGAATAAAAGAGAACAAAAAGGTTGTAGTCCAATGGCACCTTCTCCCTACATTCCCCTACCCCCCACCATTTCTTCGGAGTGCAATGATGGAGAAATTCCTGCAGGGTTTAAATTACAATCTTTTCCTTTTCTGTACCCCTCAGATCAATGAGAAAGGGAGATAGCAAAGAAAAATTCAACCCTAGCTGCAATCCCCAGCCTGCAGCTGGAAGCATTGTCTCTTTCTATGTCTATTTTTGTTTTCGAAGCTATTTGATACTGCTAATAAATCACATAGCCATTAACAGTGAATTAAAGAAAGCAGCCCAGGGAATGGGGGAGAGGTTCAAAAACTGGCTGACAAGAATATTTTGCTTTTTTTTTATGATTTGTCAGTATATTATAGGTTACACCCATTAGACTGCCTTTGAATCTAGAAAGAAAGTGAGTAAGGAAACAAGTCAATGTATATGTATTTCTCTGTGAGTGTGCATGTGTGTAAGTATGTGTAGTTGTCTCAGGGTGCACTGTTTTTGCATTGCTTTTAGTCCAGCACCCTGCAATGATGTCAACCTTGCTCCTCATAACTTCCACCTTGCCCATTTCACCCATTGAAGTCCTCTTTATCTTTTAAACATACTTTAAGAGTTTAAGGATCTGTGATTTTGTCAGTATAGGTACTCCCTCACTGATGCAGAGCCTAATCTATCTTTCTTAAAAGATAGTGTTTGAAGAATTCATGTGCTTTAAAAAGTCATTGTTGTTGTTCAGTTGTTTTTCAGTCATGTCTGACTCCTCATGACCCTATTTGTGGTTTTCTCGACAAAGATACTGAAGTGGTTTGCCATTTCCTTCTCCAGCTCATATTACAGATGAGGAAACTGAGGCAAATAGGTTTAAGTGACTTGCCCAGGGTCACATAGCTAATAAGTGTCTAAGGACAGATTTGAATTCAGGTCCTCCTGACTCCAGGTCCAGCACTCTATCCACTATGCCACCTAGATGGCCCCTCTAATAATTTTTGTTGTTCAGTTGTTCATCAGTCCTGTCTGACTCTTCATGGTCCCATTTGTGGTTTTCTTGGTAAAATACTGGAGTGGTTTGCCATTTCCTCCTCCAGCTCATTTTATAGATAAAGAAACTGAGGCAAACAGGATTAAGTGACTTGCCTAGGGTCACACAGCTAGTAAGCGTCTGAGGCCAGATTTGAACTCAGGAAGATGAATCTTCCTGATTCCAGGCCCAGCACTATATGCACTGTGCCACCTAGCTGCCCTATGGCAAAGCAGGTGATGAATCTCTCCAAACATAGTTTGACCGGTGCTCACATACATACAGCCATATAGTCCATTATATCCAGTCATTCCATCTTGTAGGACCCATCATAGCTCATGTTTATCTGACATACCCTTGGAGAATCCACGTTCACCTCCATACTGTAAGAAGCCAATAGACTAGGACTCTAGGGGAAGATTCAGCTTTCAGATCCTAACTTAACCATCTTCTCCAATGACCTTTCCCTGTCTCAGAACAATCAATGAAGCAACAAACATTTATTTAGCCTGTGCTATGTGACAGGCATTGTGTTGGGCACTAGTGATACAAATACAGAGAAAGAAATGATCCCAAATTTGACATATCACCTTTTTTGTCTCTTTTTAATGTGCTTTTCATGTAACCTTGCACATTAGAGCTATGTGTGTTGGCTTCTTATCTATCTTTGAGACTATATGCTGTATAAGGGCAGGGGTGAGAGTCCCACCTCAATTTTGTTTCTTCCCCCTTTGTGAACCTTGGGGGTGACCTGAATGTCAAGTTGAATTTTGGTCTTTTTTGGAGGTCATGGGAATTGAGAAGCAGTTCCAGAATACCAGAGGACCATTTGGTAGCTGAGAAACCTCCACTACTTCTATGACCTCCCAGGGGTCTGCATCATGTAGAGAGAATCAGGACAAAGTGGAGACTGGGGGAGGAAAAGCTGCTTTGTACATCCTTGGTTTCCCCTTGGGGAGGGAAGAAAATCCATAAATTAAATGACTTTTGCTTCTGTAGGCAGATCACCAAAAGTCTCCCTCGCCACTATGAAGCTTTCCTAGTGACTAAGAGGGAGCCTAGGATTGGAAGGCTGGACCAATGAACTATATAGACAAAGAACACGAAATCAAGATGAGGGTGGTCTGGGAGCAAGCTGCCATTCTGGGTAGGGGCTGGGAGGGAAAAGGATTTAGTGGAGTGCTGCTCCCAGCTTAGGAAGGATCATGGGCCAGGCTAGGCCTGGGGAACTTTAGTTAAGGATTAGGTTAGAAAGCTTAGGTGCCACTCAGTCTGGGACTTAGTTAGAGTTCCTTTATATGCAGTCTAATTACCTTACCCTGGTGTGTTATTTCTGAATTTGTATATTCTCTTCTTCCATAAGTAAGCCCTAGAAAAATGCACTTTTTGTGGTCTAGAATAGGTAGATATAGGGTGGATGGAAAAAGCAGGAGAAAGATGAAGTCTATGACCAGGGTGCCTAGGTTTGGTAACATCAACACAAGAAAGGGAACGAGTTATTAAGACCGTAGGATTTTTAGAATTGAAAGAGGCCTTAGCCATCGAATAGCTCACCTTCCTCCATGGGGAAACTGAGGTCAGGGATGATAAATTATTTGATCAAGGTCACATAGCTGAGGCAAGCTTTGAACCAGCATCCTCTGGTGCTAAGTACAGTATTCTTTCTGTTAGGCCACACTGCCTCATTTGGGGTCAGATGCAACAGATCTCTAGGTTGAAGTTTTCAAGAGAACTTAGGACCCAGGCCTGAGTAGGGAATACAGGAAGCAGTATTTTTTTTTTAAGTAAGTTGTGAAAGATGAAAACCCTGAGATCAAAAGACAGAAATCATTTCAGAGGGGGAACTAGTCTCCTAGGAAGGTGACCCACAAACAAACCAGTGAGGACTAAGTTCTAGAGCTCTAGAGATGAATTGAATTAAATTTTTATTTACCTAAATTTGGCCCCAAAGAATCATGGGTATCATATCCTTAGTCCTGGGGTCTAAGTACTTGGCAGATGATAACTTCTTCTGGGCAGGTTAGATCATGGTGCTATGGAGGATAAGGTGGGGTTTGATCCCTCTGTTGACCAGAGGCAGCTAGAAGGCACAGTGGATGGAGCAATGGCCCTGGAGGCAGGAAGACCTGAGATCGAATCTGTCCTCAGTCGCATACTAATTATGTTACTCCGGCCAAGTCGCTAGTTGTTGTTGCCTGAGCTTTCACCACTGTAAAATTGAGATGATAATGGCACCTACTTCCCAGGGTTGTTATGAGCAAATCAAATGAGATGATATTTGAAAAGCACTTAGTGTGGTTCCTGGCACAGTTAGAGCTTAATAAATGCTGGTTCCTTTCCCTTTCCAGATAGCCTGAGCTCAGCCAGCTCTCTTCCAAATGTATGCTGTGGGTCACAGAGGCACTGGACAGGAGTGCATGACCCCGTGCAGTTAGCTTCTCCTTGTGGGAACTCCTCAGGAACTCAACCTCCTGATGGATGTTTGGGAGGGTCACCTTCCTGCTCAAAGGATGCCTCATTAGCATTGGCCCAGCTCATAGGCAGCGGTTATCAAATCCGTTCTGGGAACAGAGGAGCATTTGCCAGACTTGGGACTCCCCAAAGAGGACCATAGCTGTGCTTTGTGGCTGGGAAAGATACCAACAGAATAAATCTGGTCTCTGCAGGGAGAGGCAGAGGCAGGAGGGTCCTGCATCGGTGGATTTGCCAGGAGCTGCCTCTGATTTGGATCCCCTGTCTCACCTCTCTGCTCCCCTCCGGAAGCCCTCAGCAGGGGCCCCTAGGCAGGCCTGGCCTGCATGTCTCTCAGCTCCACCGGACAATGTCCTGTTTGTTTCCTGTTTGTTCTCTGACCAGAGATTTGGGCCAGAGGGGCGGGCACCTAGCCCTCGAGGAGACCAGGATAGCTCCAGAACTCACTTTCAGGGTCTTTTGACAGGAACCTGTAAAACCCTCCTTCCCTCCTTCCCCCCACCCCCCACCCCAACCTGTTCTGAGGCACCTATTCATTACCCATCATGATAACAACAGAATATAATGGTGAACAGTTCTGGGCTTAGTGGGGAAATGACCAGATTGAGGAAATTTTCCTTAGGGAAAAGTTTCTGGGGCTGGGATGAAAGACACTGGCTGAAAGGATTCCAGGGCTTGGATCTGTTTTTTTGTGTGTCTATTTCTCTATATGCTTGAGAGTACATTTCTCTGTGTGTCTTTGGGTGTGTGCAGTGGGGGTGGTTATGCAGGGGGAGCTGTAAAAATATTTTGAATGTGTGTCTGTAACCCCTGCCCCACCCCCTCAGGGGAAGGGCTTCCCACATGAGGGGGCATTGCAGATCAACCCTCCAAATTCTTCTCTGTAACAAGTTGGCTGCCAATGTTCTGCTTGTCTCCCTAACAGGCATTCCCCTGCTACAATAACCTTCCCCCCCACCCTCAACTCAAGTTTCCACAAGGGTGGAAATAATTACTTGAGTGATCTGCACCCCACTTCACCTAAGCATTTTCCTTCCATGGACAGACTCTTGTTTTCCCTTTCTCTTTTACTCCATTCCTTCCTTCCTTCCTTCTTCCTTCCCTGATTCCTTTCTTTATTTTCTTCCTTCCCTCCCTTCTCCAGCCACAGGATTGCCTGAACAACTAGGCAGAAAGGAAACAGGGCACATACCATACACTCAATATATGTGAATTCCACTGCCTTATACTAATGAACTCCTGGCTTGATTTCTTAAAGCCCTGGGTGGTAGGATCTGTATGCGTCTCCACAGCATGGGTAGACAGACATCCATATGTATCCACAGGTCTGGATGAAGATGGCCTGGAGACAGGCTGCTGGATTAGATGACCTTGAGGTCATAGCCCACCATCTGCTCTGTGATCCACAGTGCCTCTCCACATTCCTTGATGAAAGAGACAGACTGACGTGCCCTTTTTGAATCAAGGTTGGTTAAGCTCACAGAGCAAGTCAGAGGAAGGTAGAAGAACCTAAAGATTCATTGGCAGTTTTACTCTTCCCTCTGTCAAACACAGGGCAGAAGTGCCCCGCTTCTATCTATCTCTAGCTGAAGAGAGTCCTCACAGATGGAAAGGTTTGTAGCTCTCAACTCTAAGGGCTCACAAGGGGCCCAGACAAATCATCAATCTGAAGAAAGAGCAAAGCAGGGCAAACTTGGAACCAAACAGAGAACTAGGCAAAGAACCTCTCCCACTCTCCCTTCCTGGGTCCGTCTATGTTATTAGGATTTGGATCTTCTGGTCTAGGTGTTCAATGTCCCTCTGAAGCCCAGGACCTCCCAATGCAATACCCCTAACCCTGCTCCCATGCCTGACTGCACCCTAAGGTCTGGACCTTCCCCACTTCCTTCTTCAGCAACACATCCCTCCCATTCTCCACTCTCCCTAAGGTCCCTGTTATCTGTCATTAACCAAACTAATCTAGCAGTTATCAAAAAGTTGAGCATGACTGATAATGATTAATTTGTTATAAAGTGAAAAGATCAATCAGCTTGAAGTCAGATGATCTGTATTTGAATCCCGTCTTTGTGTCTTACAGGCTGTGGGTCTTGAATGAGTTACAGCCTCTCCTCTGAGTCTGTTTCCTCACCTGGAAATTAGGGATAAAATTTATGCTGTCAGCTTCATGGGGCTATTTCTAAGGATGGCATTTTGCAAAACAAAGTGCTAGATAAATGTGAAGTCATTTTATTTTGGCTTTAAATAGTATTTTATTTTCCCCCACAATTGCATATCAGGAAAAGTTTTAGCATTCATTTTTACAAGATTTTGAGTTCCAAATTTTTCTCTCTCCCTCAATTAGGGAATGACTTGTATTCCCATAAATTTGACTCAATTCTCTATATATTTGAGAAATGAAGTCTTTATCAGAGACACTTACTATAAAGATTGTTTCCCAGCTTTTTGCTTTCCTTCTAAACTTGGTTGCATTGGTTTTGCTTATACAAAAGCTTTTCAATTTAATATGATCAAAATTATCTGTTCTACATTTTGTAACACTCTCTATCTTTTGTTTTGTCATGAATTCTTCCCTTCCCCATAGATCTGACTGATAGACTATCCCTTGCTCTTCTAATTTGATTGCTTTATTGTTGATGGTATCTTTTAGCAAGTTGTAGTTTCCTTCCTTATCTCTTAATTAGGTCCTTTTTTACTTTTACATTGTTTAAGATCAGGATTGCTACCCCTGCTTTTTTTTTCTTTTCACTTCAGCTGAAGCATAATAGAGTCTGCTCCAGCCCCTTATCTTTACTCTGTGTCTGTCTCTCTGCTTTGTGTGTTTCTTTAAGCGACATATTGTAGGATTCTGGTTTTTTATCCACTCTACTATCTGCTTCTGTTTTATGGGAGAGTTCATCCCATTCACATTCAGTTATGATTACTACCTGTATATTTCCATCCATCCTATTCTTCCTCCTGTTTGTGCTCTCTCTCCTTAACGTGAAGTCATTTTGATTAATTTCTTTCTCTTATTTCCACTTTAACCGTCTTCTTCCATTAACCTCCTTCTTCCCTTCAGCCACAATGGACTAATAGTCTTTCTCAAAGAATCTTATATAACAGGTTGCTCTCACATATGCAATCAGCTGAGGAGGGAGGAGTGGTATGGCATGTCAAATAAATTTCAACCTAAACTCTTATTGGCTCATGTGCCCCCAACTCACTAAAACAAACAACAACAACAACAGCAGCAACAACAAAAACCTCATTTCTTCTTAGATTTGAATGTTATTCACAAATCACCTCAGCTTCAAATTCGTCATTAACTAACTACTTAATTAGATCAGTAAAAGCAGAGTAAAATCAAGAAACATCAGACCATACAGCATAGGATGCTATCATACGGTATTTTCCCCATGTCATGTTAGAGTTTATTTTCATACTCTAGGGTATGCAAAGCTGTAAGTAACCCCAAAGTTCAATGGCTTATTACAGTCCTAGGTTCTAGTAAAATGGGAGAGGGACAGAGGCAGTTAGCCCACATCGGGGTGTGTACATTGAGATTAGGGCAGATAAAAGGCGATTTTGGTGATTCTCTTGGTCATAGCTGCCTGGTTGAACCTAACAGCAGAATCCTCAATTTTGTAGTTTCACAGCTCCTGGTTCAGAGAAAAACTTGGCATATCAATGTGTATATCATCTATTTTTGCTGTCTCAGTCCTGAAAGGGGCATTGCTCAAATGCCCAAGGGTTGCACCTATGCAATACCACCTATCCCAAATCCAGTGTAATGACAAATGGCAGGGGGACAGATGGGGCTGTGTGGTTGCCCTACTTGCCAGTTATTTTTGCCTCCAAACATAGCGCTCCTCTCCTGTGTCTTCCATCATGTCTATAAGGGAGCCTATCCATTCTTAGCCCAATTTAGTCCAGGCACTGAGAATCTCAGGATGAAGGAGAAAATGAAGTTATTTCAAAATGTGAAAGTCAGTCAGTTAACAAGCATTTATTGAAGGCTTACTGTGTGCTGGGCACTTTGCTAAGAGCTGAGGACACAAAGAAAGGGGGAAAAAAGTCCCTGTCCTTTTGCCCTCAATGGGCTCACATTCTAATGGGAGGAAAGTACTGGCAAAATACTTTTTTTTTACACTGATTGCTCATATTATGCGCTTATTTTTACTCTGTGATTTATTCCATTGATGAAAATATATGTATAACAGCTTGCTTTGAAACTGCAGTGATTCTGTGATCTCACTGGTGTGGGTACTCACTCCAAGGGTTCAAATAGCAGCCCATCAATGCATTCTTATGCTGTGTGATTTTGTCCTTATTTTGTCATAGGTCCTTTTTAGAGGATAGAACCCAACCTGCTAAATGTTTGTTTGTATACACACACACACACACACATACACACACACATACATTATGTATCTTTGTGCAGACTTGGATGACCTGAGAAACAAATAAAAATATGAAATTGCCATTGAGCAACCTCTGAAGACTCCTTCTTCTTCTGTATTGGTGGGAGTGATGGTATATAGTAGGTGCTTAATAAATGCTTATTGATTAATTGATTTAGAGGACAAAGAGTTAAAGATTCATGGGTGGTTTAAAACCTTGACAATTCTTAGTACCCTCTATTTAAGCTATATAAATGTTAGTGCTTATTATTAATTATACTATAATTAAAAGACATATTTGCATACATTATTTCACTTGTTTTTCTTGTCAGCCCTCTGAGGTAGGTAATATAAGTATTATTCCCATTTTACAGAAGAGAAAACTGAGGTTCAGAGGAGTTAAGTGATTTGAAGTGTTTGGGTCTGGATGCGACACAGAATCACATAGCATCTCCAAGCTGGAAGGGAATGGACCTCACAGCCTGTCCAGTCCAATCCATATTGGAAAAAGAATACCTTCTATGTCATAGCCAAAAAGTGGTCATCCAACTTTAATTTGGTCACCAATGAAAAGAAACCCTAATCTCCCAAGGCAGCCCATTCCATTTCTGGAGAGTTTTAATTGTCAGGAAGGAAGTTTTTTTTTTTTTTTTTCCCTTCCTTGCATCAAGTCTGAATCTGCCTTTTTTCAGCTTCTACCCATTCCATTCCTCCTCATCCTACCCTCTGGGGCTGAGCAGAACAAGTTGAATCCATCTTCCACATCACAGTCTTTCTGATAATACTTGAAGATAGTGATTATGTTCCCATCCCCCCAAGACTTCTTTTTTCCTGGACAAATATCCCTAGTTCCTTCAGTAGAATTTCATATAGTGTGAACTCGATACCCTTCCTTGTCCTACTTACTCCCTACATTCACATGCTTCAAGTTGAAGTGAGGTACTTTTTTTTTTGAGGACTGGAATATTTAAATAAGATATTGGTTTTCTTTCAAGTATTGCTCCTCATTGAAAATCCATGATTTGTTGTCCAGACTTGTGTAACCGGCTCATTGACTACTGTGTCCCGGTAGTTCTCTGCATACTGTTGACTTCTAGAAGGCATTGAGGAGGACAATTCTCTCCTCCTCTTTTATTTTGCTTTGCTTTCTCTTGACAAACCATTCCCCCGTATGTTTCCATTTGTTTCCTATTCATGTATTATCTTTTTTTCCTTGTAAATAATCACATATTTTTATCGGTCTTTATGATTGAGCTGCATTTTAGGCACGTGATTTCTTCTGATTTTCACAATAGGTAGTATAAATATTGTTATCCCATTTTATAGATGAAGAAACTATAGCTTAGCCAGGTTAAATGGCTTGCCCAAACTTGTAGAGTGACATAAATTCAGATGTTCTGAGTTTAAATCTAGTGTTCTTTCCACTAAATCATGATACTTTTCAGTTGTTAAAAAAAAAAAGCCACACAGGTCACCTAACTTTTTTTTTCACTGAATCTGGTGTCATGGGTCTGAACACAAATTACTAGTGTAAGGAGGACAGTGATCTGGGTGTAGTTGTAGGAATGTTGGGCTGCATCTGTTGGACCTACTCTAGTCCATATGATTCTGGGACCCCTAGCTACTTCTCAGATTCAACATGTTGTTTGGGTTTGTTACCTGTTTATAATCATGGCTCATGCCCCCACTGCTACATCTTTAAGTAAGATCATATCAAATAACCATGGACACAAAAAGCATTTAACTAAAACAATATCTAGTTTAAATATAAGGAATAATCTCTGTCCCTTACAGAAAGGAGTGTAATCTCCCACAGATTTCCATACTTTGTGGGAGAAGAAACATACCTTTCCAGATATCCTTAGACACTAGTATTGCATCCTAGCTGGAACCATTCTCATGGCTCTCTCCCAGAATTCACTGTTGCTCCTCACCTCCTCTATAGCTCTTATTTCTACCTGATTTCAAAGCTTCTCCTTTCTGCTCTTCCCCCTACCCCCAAGCTATTGCTATCATCTGCTATGAGGCTGCTTCTCTGCTAAGTTGCTATTACCATTTATTATTGGCCTCTTTTTTTCCCTCTAAGCTGCTACTAGATGATGGGACTATATTTGGCTTCTGGGGACTTCTTCTTCCTCAAAAAGAGTGTTTGTGTATGTGTGTGTGTGTGTGTGTGTGACAGAGAGAGAGAGAGAGAGAGAGAGAGAGAGAGAGAGAGAGAGAGAGA
>NW_020954598.1:1730825-1824496 GCF_900497805.2 Vombatus ursinus | reverse complement strand
AGAGAGAGAGAGAGAGAGAGAGAGAGAGAGAGAGAGAGAGAGAGAGAGACTGTCCATGACTAGAGGTATTCCAACTTTTTTTTTTAGTCAGTCCCATAGCTGAACCCAACTAGCTGCCATGGAAAAGTCCCTCATGTCAAGATCTCTTCTTTTCTCCCAACCACATCGTTAGCAGGAACTTAGGATATTTAGCCTGGGGTTCCCACCATGCCTCTGGCAGCTAGTGCCAATGCCATGAAAACTATCCTTCTGAATTACTCTCAGGTTCTACACACCTCAACAGGGCACTTAGTGACAGTGAAACTAGCAACATTTTCCCTACATTCCTGAAGCTACACCCATGTTCCTGTCTTCCTTATACTACTACTATTATTATATATCAGTGGATTACCATTTGTCATAACAGTGAACTCTGCTTCACATGAAAAGTCAAGATACTTACACTTTGATCCAATGATCTCACTACGAAGGCTCTTTCCTAAGCTTGTTCTTGAAAGGGAAAAATATATGTAACTTTTAAAAAATATTCATAGCAGCAACTGAAAACAACCTACATTTCCAATGACTGGAGAATGGTTGAACAAAATTTCTATATGAAAGGAATAGAATGTTAGTATTCCACAAGAAATTACAACTATGAAGAAGTATGAAGAACATAATGGAAGAATATACATACAGGAAGAGTCATATGAAGTGATGCAGAATGAAGAAAGTATAATTGGAACAACAACAAAATCACAGTCACTGACATGTATGTAGTGCTTTAAGGTTTAAAGAGGCCTTACATACTATTTCACTTGTTCTGATGGTATTCCAAATATTTAATATTATGCCTCCAAGTGTTCTCTTTTCCAGGTTAAGAATTACAAATCTAATTCTTGGTTTTTAGCCTCTGTTACAGATTCTAAAATTTGATAACTCTAAGATTCAATGTTGTTGTTTCCATAATTCGAATACTTTGTGTCCCCAATTCTGAGATTCTATAATTACAACATTACATAATTATCTAATAGAATGTTACTCCCATAATAAGAAAAAGTGAATATGAAGTCTTCAGAGAAGAATGGGGAGATTTATGTGAATTGTTTAACAGGAAGAAAAAAATGCAGAACCAGAAAAACAATAAACACAACCACAATGATGTAAAAGGAAAGATGGAAAAAACCTTATTGAGAATGCTCTGTAATTATAATGGCCAAGCTTGTTCCAGAAGAAGAGTTGAAAGAATATGTCTTCCTCCCTTCTTTGCAGAAGTGGGGGACCCTGGGTGTGGAATATTGCATATTCTGTCAGTCACTTGGTTTTGCTGAACTGTTTCCCCTCTTCCCCACCTTTCTTTTTAATTCTTTGTTCCAAGGGAAGGTTCATTGGGTGGGAGAAGGATGTGGGATTTATTCAGAAGTGAGTGTGACATTAAAAAATGGTGGCAATAAAAACAAAATAAGAAAAATTAAAAAAGAATTACAAATCTATCAAAGGGACCTAACTGAGTTATGATGAACTGAGGCCCTCTGAGACCAAAGAATTATCTTTACCCTCTCCCTTCTCCACCACTCTCATATGATTTGAAAATCTGTAGGTGGCCCATGTCTTCAGGGGATCAGACAGGCTGGTTAGAGACATTTCATTCTCTTCTTTATTTCATACTTCATATTCTGGGGACTTTATCTCTTATGGGGTAAGGGGAACTAAGCACTATTAAGTGATGGCCTCGGTTTTTTCTTTACAGGATTAGATACCTTATAAAGCCATGATATGCCCTCAAATACTACATTGAGGTCAGAAAGTGAAGGTAAAAAATTTAGTTCATTACTCCTAACATCGTTGAGAGTCCCAGCAGCTAAAGGTCCCTGGTGGTGTTCCTCCAGGAGCACTGGAGAAGAATGTCTAATAAAGAGGAACTCAGGTCCTTCTGTACCAGCCAGGGGTTAGTATAACCCAATAGCATCCTCAAGGTACCTGAGTCCTCTGATTGAACCTCAAATCCATGTAAGGGACACAATTTTTTCTCTAAACACAGATATCAAGGATCCTGAACTGATGAGGATAATCTCTTACCCAGGAGAACTGGGCTTTCCTTAAGCAGTAAAGGGCCTTGAGGTCTAGAGAGTGCTACCTCAAGGGGGCAACCCTGAGCTGCCCAGGATAAAAGACCTCACAGGTCACCGGACAGTCTTGTTAGAGCAGTAGCTCATGTGGCGCTCTCCTTGGTGCTACTGCTGGCCTGGTCTGTTTCCTTACCTGCCTCGAACCTGAGAGTGGCTAGTCTGATTTTAGATCCTTCCTTACTCAACTGCTACCACTACTGTGGCCTTATGTAGCCCTCCTAACCTGAGATTCTGCATGGTCATGGTCTCTGATCTGGATTTGCTCATCTTGACATCAGGATGTGGTGGAAAAACCACTTATATGGAAGTTGAGCACTAAGGTTCTAGGGCTGGTATTCATCAGTTGTGTGATTGTAGGCAAACAACTTCACTGGGCTTCAATTTCCTACTGTATAAAGTAAAAGGGTTGGACCAAATGGTCTCTAAGGTCATTTCCAGTGTTGTATCCTATGTTCTGAGAGTCCTCCTAATCTTGACATTCTTTGCTCTAAGGATCCTTCCAGATCTGAGATTCAATATCTAGATATTTCTTAAAGTTCTAGTCTTCTTTTGCTCCTTGGACTTTACATCCTATAAGAAACTCTTTTATTCTGTGACCAGCAATGGTAGTAACTAGTCTGCCCCTTCCCTCTCCTTTCCCAGTGACTTTGCCTCATGCCATAATGACTTTAACCTGGTGGATTTTGCTTATAACTAAGTCAGTCAGTCAGGCAGTCTGTCAATAAACATGTAAGTGTTTACTATGTACCAGGCACCATGCTAAGTTCTGGTGATACAAGGAAAGGCAAAAGACAATCATATTCTCCAAGAGACTACCTTCTAATGGGGGAGATAACATGCAAATAACAACATACAAACAAACTGTTGTACAGGATAAGTTGGAGATGATCGATAGAGAAGGCAGTGACATTAAGGAAGGCTTCCTGCAAAAGGTGGGATTTTAACTGGGACTGGAAAGAAGCCAGGGAAGCCTCAGGTACTCCATTAGTCTACCCGCCCCTGCTAGGGCTTACAAGCCCACATGGTACAGAGCACTATTATCATTTTTGCAGAAGTGCTCCTAAGAAGAGGTTACACCCAGGCTTCTTTTTTCCCCATTCTGTCTGAAAGTAACACCCCATGGAAGGGCAGCCTCAGATCTGTCCTGACTACAAACACAATTCCCCTAAGTCTTTTGCTCATTAGGTCAGTGTGGTGTGCAGCTCCTGAAACCCTTCCAAGGGCTATGTCATACTCTGCAAATGCTCCTGGAAATTCTGTGATCATTAATCAAGCAACTCTTCATTGTTCACATTAGATGGGGAGGCATTCCAAGGCATTTAAGCAACAACCAGCCATTTTTTTTTCCTTTTTTAGTTTGAAATATTGATGGCATTTATATGGGCAGAGGCTTTGCCCATCCCTCTCCACTGACAATCAGAGCTTGTGGGTGCAATGGAAAATTTGTTGAAAGCTTGACTTTTATTTTTTCCTCAGGTTAGTTGAATAAGTGAATGAATAAAAAAGCATGTATTAAGCACTTCCCATATGCCCAGCTTTGTGCTCAATTCTGAGAATACAGACATGCCCTTAAGAAACTTTTATTTCAATGGGGGAAGGGACAACACACATAGGGAAGTGGTGGTCAGGGAGAGGTGTTTTGGTCTGGGAAATCATGGGAATGGTGGGTGGAACTACAAGGCAGTTGATTGATATATCCTAGTAGTGTTGATTTGATTACTGTTCCCAAAGGAAGAAATGGAAAGGGGAAAAGGTATACATGTGACAATATAACAGGAAGATGGCCAGATCTAGGTTAGCTAGATAGAGGGATCAGTCTCCCCAATCTGGAAAACTGGCCCCCAGATGGGGAATCCAAGCAGTAGCAGTGGTAGAGTGGCAGGACAGGAATATGGCTGGGATAAAATTTGTTTTGGGGTCTGTAGTTGACTGTAGTGAGCTTTCATCAATAAGCATAACACCAGCCTAGGGCAGAAGGCCCAGCAGTAGCAGCAGCAGCAGTAGCAATGGAGGAAACAGGGCAACATGGTGACATGGCAGATTGATGGCTGCAATATCATCCAATGACATTTAGAATCTGGAAGAGACACACGAGACTTTTGGCAAGTAATTAGCTCCCCATGGACCTCAGCTTATTACTCAGTAATAAAGGGAATTGGATTATGTGGCTAAATTCCCTCTTAGGTTACATTCTAAATTCCCTCTTAGCTCTAATAATCTGTATTCTAACATTCTCTGCTTCAAGATTCCTTCCACCTCTGACATTCTATGTTCTAAGACCCATTCCAGCTCTGACATTCTATGTTCTAAGACCCATTCCAGCTCTGACATTCTATGTTCTAAGATTCATTCCACCTCATTTCTATAAAGAGGAAGTTGAACTGAAGTAGCATCTAAGGTCCTTTCCCTTGCCTTTACTAATTACACTTTCTTTGTGTTTTTATTCTCTTAAATCTTTTTTATTAGTATCTTTTTAATATCACCTTTATTTCTGAATATATCCTTCCCCACCTAGTGATCTTTCCTTTGCAACAATTTTTTAAGAATAAAGGAAGTAGGGGGCAGCTAGGTGGCACAGTGGATAGAGCTCCGGCCCTGAAGTCAGGAGGACCTGAGTTCAAATCCAGCCTCAGACCAAACACTTGACACTTACTGGCTGTGTGACTCTGGGCAAGTCACTCAACCCCAATTGCCTAAAAAAAAAGAATAAAGGAAATAGTTGAGCAAAACCAACTAAGATATCAATAGCATCTCCCAGTATAGGCAGCATTCCCTCACCCTTAGTCCACCACCTTTGGAGGTACATTAGAACTACACAGTGTTCCATTTCAGTTTTTTTTCCCCATTTGCACTGTTGTAGTCATTGCTACATGTACTTTATAGGACTGCAAAGCTCTCTTCTGTTGTTAATTGTTTCCCAGCTCTCAAGGTTCAGGAAAATCAAACCGTCCTTTAGGTCCCTGGTTTTCTATACTGGCAGAAAATCACAGGCCTCCTCTGGTTACATCATCCATGTGAACTCGGTCCCATTCGCAGAAGGGTAAATAGCAATTCCAGAAACTGCCTCAATTTGAGTCAAACTTTCCTGTAACAGAAGCCTTTCTAAAGATTGTACCTCCAGAGAAAGCTTAACTTGAGGACTATTGAGATCTATCTTTTTACAAAAGTATTCTCTTAGCAACCTCTGCTTTTTGTGTGGCTTTATCTCTCTCATAATAGAAAAGAACTGGAGCCTCTGCACCCTATCCAAATCCAACTGAACAATGCCTCCTACTTTTCAGGACCTGTGTAAGGTTCTGGGACTTCTGAGCAGTCAAGAGGCAATATGGGGTGGTGGAAAAAGTACCCGGGCACGTTCAAATTCAACAACCTCTATTACTAAATGGCTGACCAGCCTGCTTTTGAATTCTCATGAGGAGTGAGATGAATGAAAGAATGATGAATGGATGAAAAAGCATTCATTAAATGCTTACTATGTGCAAAGCACTGGGGTTGCTAATAGAAAAGCAAGACAATTTCTGTTTTGAAACGACAGGGCAGTTGATTGACATATCATTTCCAGAAGCAATAGTGGTGTTGATTTGATTACTGTTCGCAAAGCAAGAAGTGGAAAGGGGAAAGGGTATACATATGACAATATGACAGGAAGATGTCTCATAATCATATCTGTTTTTGCTGTAGAATCCTTTGACAATGCCAAGCTCTTTGGTGGTGAGAACTTCAGAAGCCAAAACAGAGGATTTTATATTTGATTCTTGTTGCTTCCTAGGGTGACTGGTGCAGTGGCTGGGCTGGAAGCAAGACTGGTAAGCATGTGGGGCATGTTGTCATTCCGAAGTTCTCTGATCTACCCATCTATGGGTGGCAGTTCAGCAATGGATGATGATGATGATGACTATGACAGTTAATCTAAGAAGAAGAGGAGACCAGCCTTTCTTCTATGTATACTGTCTTGTGGGATTTCCAATCAGATGGAACCTTAGAGGTCATTTAGACCAGTGGTGTTAGACTCAAATAGAAACAAAACCATCATACATAGGATTCCTGTAGGGGGCATATTGACTTAGAAAACCACATATTAATGCTATCTATGTTCCATTGTCTTTTTATTTATTTTGTGAAATATTTACCAAATATATTTAAGCTCTGGCTTCCCCATGCTGTTTGACACCTCTAATCTGTGCTATTGGCTTTATTTTAAACCCAAGGCTAAGTTTCTGATTCCAAACTGAGTGCTTGTTCAATTATACCATCCTGTCTGTCTTCCATCTTATCTAGCTAACCAATCAATCCTGCATGTGTCCAAACCCAACTATATACATGTTTCTATCACTAATGCCCTGTGGGTTGCCACCTCCTACTGATCAGTTGTTCTAGGCCAGTTAGCATTTTGTTCTCTTCCAGAGGCAGCTAGGTGGCAAAGAGGTTAGAGTATTGGTACTGGAGTCAGGAAAACCTGAGTTCAAATCCAACTTCAGACACTTCCTAGCTGTGTGACCCTGAGCAAGTCACTCAGTCTCAGTTTCCTCAACTGTAAAATGAGGAAACCTCTTACAAGGTTGCTGTGAGGATCAAACAGGATAATGAAAGTAAAGCACTTTGCACAATTCTTAGCATATCACAGGCACTTAATAAATGCTTATTCCCTTCCCTTATTCCCTTTCCAATATTTCCTGGCATAGAAATCATGTCCTACCATACATATACTCAGAGCCAGACACCCAGATATACCCTTCTCACAAAGAGGAACACATGGTAATACACATGGGCAAATGTGCACAATTGCCAACATGGTCACTTAGAACACAAAGTTGAGGTACTGGATGTTGTTTACATAAACATTTCTAATATTTGTGGGAATGGTGGAAAGCCACTGGATTGAGGAGGGACATGAAGAGATCTGAATATTACACCCCTTACTGGGTTGTCTTGAAAAGTAACTTCCTCATTCTGGGCCTCAGTTTCATCTCTATGAGGGAATGAGAGTTAGGAATGTTCTAGACATTGCTAAACTGCCTTCTGGCTATGACAAGCCATGGTTCTGATTTCAACCATCTCTCACTAATCAAATCACACATAAAGCACTTTGTAGACCATAAAGTATTATATAAATGCCAACAATATTCACTATTATTAATAACCAAAGCCATCAAGTAATGATTGTATTTAATTAAAGTAACTTTTTATTGATGTTTTCTGTTTCTCACATCTCCATAATATCCCATGTATTCTTCCTCTGCCCCCTTCCCAAGAGCCTTTTCATATGACAGAGAGTGAATTTTTTTTTTTTGGAGAGGAAAAAAAATCAACATTGCTGATTGACACATTGAGAAAATCTGGAGACATGCAATATGTAATACCTGTTGACCTCTTATCTCCAAGCGATAGGTTGGGGGTGTCTTCTCATAATTTTGTTACGTCTACTTTGATTTTTTGGTATGTCATTGATTTTTCCATTTCCACTGTTGTAGTTACTCTGTGTGTGTGTATATACATTTTTTTGTGGCTCTGCTTACTTCACTGTGCATGAATTTATATAGATTTTTCCATGCTTTTCAATATTCATCATAACACAGTAGTATCTATTACATTCATATGCCATCATTTGTTCAGCCATTTCCCAATTGATAGTTATCTACTTTGTTTCCAGTTCTTAACTATCATTAAAAAAAGAAAAAAATGCCGTAAATATTTTGGAGTATATGAGGACTTTTTTTCTTATTGGTGGCTTCCTTGGAGTATAAGCCCAGTAATGGAGTCTCTGGTTCAAAGGGTGTGGACATTTTAGTCACTTCAATTGCATTATTCCAAATTGCTTTCCAAAATGGTTGTATCATTTCACAGTTCCACAAACAATGTGTTAGTGTGCCTATTTTCCCACAACTCCTCCAACACTGACTATTGCTATTGTCATTTTGCCAATATGCAAGGTATGAGATGAAACCTCAGAATTGTTTTGATTTACATTTCTCTGATTGTTAGTAATTAAGAACATCTTTTTCATGTAGTTGTGAATCCTTTGCAGTTCTTTTGAGAATTGTTTGTTCATATCCTTTGACCATTTATCTACTGGGAAATGCTATTATACATACACACACACACACACACGAATGTGTGTGTGTGTGTATGTGTGTGTGTGTGTGTTATTTGTATATCTTGGATACCAAACTCTTATCAGAGAAATTTGATACAAAGATTTTTGCCCATTTGACCACTCCCTTCTTACTCTAGATGCATTAATGTTGTCTGTGCAGAAACATTTCAGTTTCAAATAATCAAAGTTATATATTTTATTTATTGCACTTGCCTCTATCTCATTTGGTTAAGAACACATTTCTTACCCATAGCTGTGAGAGGTACATGATCTGATTCTCTTCTAATTTTTATAATATAATCTTTAATATTAAGTTCATATATCCATTTAGAAAGTATTGAGAAGTGTAGTGTAAGGTGTTCTAAGCCTAATTTCTGCCAGACTGCTTTGCAGTTTTCCCAGCAGTTTTTTTAGTCATATTGGGAGTTTTTCCTAGGTAACTCATTTTTTTTTCACTTTATCAAACATTGAATTATTGAGTTCTATTGTTTCTGAATTTCACTTCTTTTGTCTGTTCCATTGATCTATCTCTTTATTCTTTAACAATACCAGATGATTTTTAAGAATTCTGCCTTAAAATAGAATTTGAGGTATAGAAATGCTATTATCCCTTTATCCTCACTTCTTTTCATCATTTCCCTTGATATCCTAGATATTTTCTTTTTCCAAATGAATTTATTATTATTTTATTAAGCTCTGTAAAGTGTCCTCTTGGTAATTTGATTGGTATAGCATTAACAGCATTAAATAATTAATTAATAACATTAACTTGAGTTATTTTTTTGTCATTTTTTTTATATTGGCACAGTTTAACCATGATCACTAAATATTTCTCCTACTGTTTAGGTTGTTCTTTAATTAAAAAAAGAATTCTTTGTAATATAACTCATGTAATGTAATATAGCCTTGGCATGCTTTGGGAGATTGATCTTAGGATTTTTTTTGTATTTTGTAGTTATTTTGAATGGAATTTAATTTTTTATTATTATTTCTTGTGTTTTGTTTTTATTATATAGAAATGCTATTGATTTTTGACGATTTATTTTGTAGCCTGTAACTTTGTTGAAGCTACTGTTTCAATTAGTGTCTTTGCTAATTCCCTGAGGTTTTCCAAGTAAACCATTATATCATTAGCAAAAATAACTGTATCTTTTCTTTACCTATCTTTATTTCTTTAATTCCTTTCTCTTGTATAATTGCTATTATTAACATTTCTATTACTATATCAAATAATAATGGATAGAGTGGGCATCTTTTCTTCACTCATTTATTTATTGGAAAAGGTTCTAGTGTATCCCCATTGTGTATGGTGCTTGCTTTTAGTTTTAAATAGATGCTTTTCATGATGCTGAAAAAGGTCCCGCTAAACCTAAATTTTGTAGGTTTTTTTTTTTAGCATAGAAGTGTTGTACTTTGTCAAAAGCTTTTTTTTTGGTTCTATCTATTGACATGATCATGTGGTTTTGGATGTTTTGAGTTTTCATATGATTAATTATGTTAATTGCTTTCCTAATGATGAACCATTCTTGTATCTCTAGTTTAAATCCCACTTGTTTGTAATGGATGATTTCTTGGATAAATCACCGCAATCTGTTTGATAGGATTTTGTTTAAAAATTTTTATTCAATATTCATTAATGATATCAACCTATAGTTTTCCTTCCATGTTCTAACTTTCCCTAGTTTAAGTATTAGGATTGTATTTGTTTCATAAGGGGATTCTGGTAGGGTTCACTCTCTATTTTTGAGAATAATTTGGAAAGTATGGGTACTAATTGTTCTTTAAAAGTTTGATAGAATTCTGCTGTGAATCTGTCAAGTCCAGGGTTTTTTTTTTTCCCTTTGGTAATCTCTTTATAGCTAGATATAGTTCCTTTTCTGAGATTGGGTTACTTAAGATCTCTACCTGGTCTTATGACAGTTTGAGTATTTGCATTTTTGAAGATATTCCTCTATTTTTTTTGTATTCTCAGTTTTTATTTTTAGCATGTAACTGAGTAATATGGTCTGATTTTTTTAATTCTTCTAATTTTGATGTGATTTTACCTTTCTCATTTTCTATTTTGTTGATTTGATTTTCTGCTCCTTTATTTTTAATTAGATTAGGTAAGGGTTTATCAATTTTATCAGTCTTCTCAAAAAATAGCTTTTTCTTTTATTTATCATTTCTATGTCTTTTGTTTCCAATTTATCTATTTCTCCTTTAATTTTTAATATATCCTCTTTTGTGCTTATTTTGTTTATTTGGTGAGTGTCTCATACTAAAAATGCATATCCAGTTAATTACATTTCTCTTTTTCTATTTTGCTAATGCATGATTGTAAGGATATTATTTTCCCCTGGAGGACTGTTTTAGCTACATCCCAGAAATTTTGGTATGTTGTTTCACCATTATCATTTTGTTTTACATAGTTATTGTTTGTCTTAGCTATTGTTTGTTCTTTGGCCCACTCATTATTTAAGATTTCATTGTTAAGTCTCCATTTGGGTCTGTAACTTTTGTTTGTGATCCCTGAACCAACTTCTGTTCTTATTGCCTTATGGTCTGTGAAGGATGTATTGATTATTTCTGCCTTTTTACATTGGTTTGAACTATCTCTGCGTCCTAGTACATGGCCAGTTTTTGTAAAAGTTCCATATGGTGCAGAGAAACATTTTTTTCCTATCCCGTTTAGAAGATGTCATAAGTCTTTTAACTCTAGTTTCTCCAGAAATTTGTTAAGTTCCATATTTTCCCTTTTGTTTACCTTTCTGTTAGACTTATCCAAAATTGATAGAGGTATATTGAATTCCCTGTCACTATTATATTCCAATCTATGTCTTTTTGAAGTTCAGATAATGTTTCCTTTATTAATTTGGATGCTAAGGCATTTGGAACATAAATAATTATTATTGATATTGGTTTGTTGTCTATGGTTCCTTTCGGCATAATATAGTTTGTTTATCCCTTTATATTTTGTAATGTTTGTTTTTGCTTTGTCTGATAGCAAGATGATAACTCCTGCTTTCTCAGATTCACTTGATGCATGGTAAATTTTTTTTCCCATTCTCTCAGTGTTATTTTGTATATGTCATTGCTTTTATTCATTTATTTTTATTTATTTATTTTTGGCAATTGGGGTTAAATGACTTGCCAGGGTCACACAGCTAGTGTCAAATGTTTGGCCATATTTGAACTCAGGTCCTCCTGACTTCAGGGCCGGTGCTCTATCCACTGTGCCACCTAGCTGCCCCTGTTATTGTTTTTAAAATGTGTTTCTTGTAAGCAATAGATTGTAGGGTTTTATTTCTTATCCAATCTGTCTTTCTTTTTCATTTCATTGGGTTGTTTAATCCATTCACATTCAAAGCTATGAGATAGGTTTATATTTTCTTCAATCTACCTTTGAAATTGTTTTTTTTTCAAGTTATAATTTTTCTCCTTTTCTGCTGTGGATACAATATTGTGTTCCTTTAGTTTACTTTAAATTTTTAAAAGGTAGTTCTGTTCCCACTGGCTTCAGTTTCCCCATATGTAAAATGAAGACAGTAGTGCTTGCACTGCTACCTCAATTAATTCTACTCAATGAGGTTGTGGGGATAAAATGAAGGATAAGACATAGCCTCTGCTCTCAAGTAGCTGAAATTCTAAAGGGGAAGGTGAAAATCATACATAAATTACCATGATACAAAGAAGAATGAGATAAGTGCACAGAAGAGTTAGAGGTGAGTGTGTGTGTGTGTGTGTGTGTGTGTGTGTGTGTGGTGATGGTGGCGGTAATAGTGATGGTGAGAAGGGCAAATCCATTGCAGCTGGTGAGGAAGATGTGAACAAAGTCTTGGAGATGAGAAAGAGCAAGATGAGAATAAGAGAGGAAATAGGTGATAGAAAGTAGTACAGTTTGGCTGGATCATAGTATACATGAAGGGTAAGTAGTATGAGATAAAGCTAGGCTGGTAGGTTGGAGCCAAACTGTGGTGAACCCTGAATGCCAAGATCAGGAGCTTATACTTTATTTTTCAGACAATGGGGAGTCATTGAAGGTTGGTGGGAACCTTCCAGGCTCTTATGCAGATCAAATGACAGGTGCATAGGCTTATAGGCTTAAGCCTATAGAGAGTATAGCCTACACGGAGTAAGTAATAAACCTCTGAGGCCATCTAGTCCCACCTTCTCCTTTTATAGATGGAGAAACCAAGGCCCAGGAACATTAAGTGACTTGTAAAAGGTTATAGGTACTGGCAGAGGTTGGATTTGAATCTAGGTCCTTTGATTCCAAAGCAAATGCTCTTTCCATAATGCATGTAAAATACTTTACAACTGGAGATTGTTATATAAATGTCAACTATTATTATTATAATCATTACTACTACTACTACTACTACTACTACTACTACTACTACTACTACTACTACTTACATTAGTCCTTTTAAAAAGTGAGATTTTGCCAGTCACACTGACTTAGATTGCAAACCCATGACAATTTATTCTACGAGTTTTACGAATCCCTGAAGCAGGAATATTTATTGCCTGAACTGCAACCATCCTGGTGGTGAGCCTTCCCCATTAGAGCTGGCCCGGACTTTGGACAGCAGATATACAATCTGTACCTGCATCTGGCCTCTACCTGAAGCCTGTCCAGATTCTGAGGTCCAACGTCAGGCCTCCCACTGTAACGTCATGGTCTTTGAGAACCTATGATAACCTCTAGACTGTGAAGACTTTGATCAGATGGAAGAATTCCATGGAAGAGGCAAAGTTCCTGAGTTTCCTTTTCTCCTGGTCCCTCTTTGTCTCCCCCATGCCTGATGCTGTAGGGAGGAGGACCTGGTTGATATTCTTTTCAAACCAGGCTGAAGAGGACATCCTGACCAAGCTCCTTTCACAGACGCGATATTGCCATTTGGCTGCAGTGGAATGCAGAGCTGTGTCCCACAAGAATTTGCTGTATAAATATTTGGGGAAGGAGTAAGCATCCTTCTGTGAGAGCCGCAGGTGCACAGACAAACATTCAGACCGCCATTGAGCCCAGCGGCCCTTAGACAAGGAGCGCCTATTGTTTAGACAGATGGTGTGCCGGCTATCAGTATTTCATTTCCCTCTCATTGTTCTGGGAAACTGGACTCTCCCTTTCTTCAGTAACCAAAACTTCAAGCAGTTCCTCCCATTGTAGTTGCCCTAGGCCCCCATGGGAGCATTGGGACCCCGGGAAAGGAAATGGAGGGTCAGCAAGGGCCAGGGAACCTTGGAGACCCACTGGGAACTGCAGCTGAGATAGTCCAGCTAGGCATTGGCCTTAGGCAGTCAAGGATCCTGAAGAAGATGACAGGACTTTGTGGGGGTGCAGGAGGCTGGCTAGACACAGGCTTGGCACAGACACACAGGAAATTGAGCTCTCAGCATTTTGGTAAAACAGCCTTTCAAATTTAGGTTATAAAATGATGTCAAATAGTCTTATCCTCATACCCCTGAAGAGGTGTCCCCAAATTCTCCATTGCCCACAGGGTGAAATTAAATGCTCATATCCTGTCATTCAAGGCCCTACACAAAAGAAATGGTGTGATATAGTGGAAAGAGTTCTGAACTTGGTGCTAGGAGACATAGATTCTAATGCTGACTCTGATGCTTACTACTTGGATGACCTTGAGTAAGCCTCTTAAGCTCTCTGGGCCTCAGTTTCCTCTGTAGTAAAATCAGGACATTGGACTATATGGCCATCTCTGTCCTTTCAGCTCCAGAGTTATCATCTTATAATACTGTAACTATAGAACTGCAGAAGAGTTGCCAGTCAACCTGCATTGCTGGAGGGATTTTCTCTACCAGGAGTTCCCTACAAGGATGGAATCACAGATTTAGACACAAAAAAAGAAAGAAAATACTCATTAATCCTGTTTCTGCCACCTACCACTCAGGGCCATCTTGAGGAAAGTGCTTTGTAAATCTGAGTACTATAGAAATGTGAATGGTTATCATGTTGTTATCTAGCCCCAACTTATCTTCCTTGCCATCCCTCTACATGTACCCTAAACTCTAGTCTAATTAGATTTGTACTGTCCCTCAAACACACCTTGCTTCAGTAGGTTGACTCATTTTTCCATGACTTATAGAAACCCTACCTATCCTTCAAGACCCATCTCAAATGTCACTGCCTCCATGAAGCCTTCCATGACCTCACAAAATCAAAGTTATCCCTTCCATTTCCGCACCCTCATAGCACTTTGGCCCATATCACATCTTGCCTTCTATTTTAGTTATACTATAATATGTATTCCTATCCACTATTTGATTGTAAGCTGACAGGGATTCTGGGTAGAGACTCTGACCTATTCATTCATTTCTGTATCACCCCAACACCAAGCACAAGGTTTTGAATATAGTGAGGTCTGGGAAAATTCGTGTTGAATGAATGAGCAATTGCTATTATTGCTGGGGTGGGTAGGGTAGGTACCGTTATAGGAGGTAATGGAAGGAGCCCTGGCTTTGGTACCAAAGGAACTGGGTTCAAATTTCACCTCTGTTACAAACGCTTTGTATCTTGGGCAAATCATTCAATCTTTCTGGACCTTAGTTTCCTCATCTGTGAAATAAGGGGGTCATGTTAGATGGCTGCTAAAATTCCTTCCAACTCTAGATCTGTGACCTCTCATTGCTGGTGAATCTTGTCCCATCTCCGCAACTTTACTAGTCTTGTCATGCTTGCCTGCACTGCCTTTCTCTAGCACCTTTCTAACTCTTGCCTAATGTGGTGGAAAAAACACTGAACCAGGAGCCCCAGTGTTCTGGTCCTGGTCCTGTCACAAAGGACCCATGTGTTCTTGGCATGCCACTTTCTCTACCAAAGCCTCAGTTTCCTACCTATAAAATGAAGGAGTTGGACTAGAAATCTCTAAGATCTCTTTATTCTTAATCCTATGTTCCTCTCTCTCTCCCAGGCTCTACCTAATCTTCCACTTAAATATAAACTAATTTGTTTTGTTCTGTAATTGTTACACCTGTATGAGTCTTATCTCTCTCAAAGGAAGTTGAAGAAAACTCTTCAAAGGGAGGGGTTGTGGCTTTTAATTTTTCAGTGTCTTGGAAAACAGCAGTCCAGAAACTATAATGAAAATAACACTGGACCTCAAGGTGGGAGAACTGGGTTTGAGTTCCAGCTCTGTTCCTTACTACAGTGTAGCCTTGGGCAAGTCATTTCATCTCTTGGTCTCAACTTCTTCATACATAATATGGGGATAATTATATTTGTGCCTCCTCCCTTAGAGGGTTGCTGTCAGGGCAGAATAAGATAATATTTGCAAGACTATACACATGTCATCTATTGTTTCAGCTGATTCTAATACCCCACTCCCCTAATTACATGAACTTAGGATAGGAAAGAAGGGAAATACCAGCTTTAGGGTGGGAGGTTGGCAGACTTTCCTCACCAAGAGTTATCCTTTACAAGAAAGTGGGGTACAGATAAAAAGAGGCCTTGCTGAGAGGACTTCAGTTCAGACCTGGCTTTGCTGGGTAGTCTTAAAGTCATTCAATCAATTTTTCTGAGCCTCAGTCTCATCTTGTGTAAAATAGGGTTAGTGGTATTTATACTGACTACTTTACAGGGTTATAAACCAATCCTTTAATGCAGAAGTTTCCAAACTTACTTGGTCTACTGCCCCCTTTAAAAAAAATTACTCAGCACCATTCTGGAAATCTATTTTCTTTAACCCTTTAATTTTCTTTTTAGAAATTTGCATAGTTTCAAAAAATATAAAATACATAATTTTTCAATGACACATCTTAAATTTAATAATTTATTGTTAACTTCTGTGTTTTTTCTGCATTGAAATTTTGATGATGCAATATTGGATCATGTAACCATATAGTATTGTACTGTGAAAACAAGTCATTACATGCACATATTCTTGCTGATACATGCTGGACATTCCAACAATGCATAACAGGCTCCCCTACCAACACTTGCTTCTTCTTCTTTTTTGATAAGTCAGTTGGGTGAGTGACTTGCCCAGAGTCCCACAGCTAGTAAGTGTCAAGTGTCTGAGGTTAGATTTGAACTCAGGTCTTCCTGACTCCAAGGCTGGAGCTCTATCCACTGCACACCTAGATACCCCACAATACTTGCTTCTTAAGACCTGTCAGTGGACTTTACCAATAATTGGTTATAACTTGCATTTTGTGTGTTTATTTGGAAAATAATTTGGGAACCTGTGCCTAATGGATGAATAAATAAAAAAAATTAAGTGTGCCAAGCATTGTGCTAAGTAATGAAGAAATAAATACAAAAAGTAAGATATTTGATGCCCATAAGGAGCTTACATTCTAATGTGGGAGACAACATGTATATTATAGGAGAGTGGTAGTTGGGGGGAATCATTTTGGTTTGGAAAGTTGCAGGGATGATCAGGGGAGGCATAGGGGAGTAGACTGACACCCTTTTTCTGATGGAAATGTCAATGTTGATTTGATTGTGGTCCTGGGATTGGAAATGAAGAGTAAGACCCATAAGTTATATAGCAAGATGACTAGTGAGAAGATGGCCAGGGAGCCAAAGTGGCTGGGGCCACCTAGAAATAGTCAATCTCCCTCTACTCCCATTCCCCTCTCCCTATCAAGTATTCATTGGGATAAGAGAATTTCTAGCTCAACTTTATAATCTCCATTTACTTAAGATGAGCAGGGTGACTCAGCAAAATCAAACTGAGGCATCAGCTATGGCCCTAGTATTAACTGGTTAGTTCCTACTTTCTATCTGCACATTTTTAGCTTAAGATATCAGCTATAGCTCCAGTGTTTACCAACTAGTTTCCTGTTTTACCTGATAAAGATTTTCCCCTTCTGCCTTCTGCTCTTTGGTCTTTAAATCATCATCTTCCCTTATTTACACTTTGAAATTCCATTATACCCATCCCACTTATGTAACCAAAAAATGCATATGGTTGCTGAAATTGCTTCTTGGGGCTCACTGATTTTTGTATAGTTTATGGTCTGAATCTATTCTCTGAGCATAATAAACCAGTTTTTATTGTATTTCTGTGTCATTGTGATGGGGATGGGATCCGAACCCCTAAAAGGAAAAGACCAGGTCTTTGGGAGCTGGACCCCAAAAAAGAAAACCCCTGGACTTTTCCCAAATTTCTGGTGTTTGCCTGAGGCTGTAATCCACTCAACTGGCCTTTCATTGTGGCTATGCCTAATCACTTCCTGCCCTTGAATTTATCTAGACTCCATTCTCCCTTGGCCTTGTGGTCCAGGACCCTGGAGTTCTGTTCCCCCCAACTTACTGACCACTCCCATCCAGGTCCTCCTTGGACCCCTCTTCCAGTTACCCCAGACTACTTGGCCACTCCAGGATCCCTCCCACAGTCTTTCTGTATATGAGGTCTATCCAGCCACCATTAAGGTGCTGAGATTCTTAAAATCTAGCCACTGCTCAGATTCCTTGAGAACCTAGGCAAGGGCTCAGATTCTTATAATCTAGCCATTAGCTCACAAATGTTCAGATTCCTTACGAGTCTGGCCAATATGGTGGATCTTTAATAAACCTTATCTTTGGCTGAAAGAAGACTTGGGTTGAATTCATTTGGGCAGGACCCACATGTTGTGATTTTGGGGTCCTAGCTTCTTAGACAATCTGTTATGTCAGCAATCAGGAAGAAGCAAGTGGGACAAAAAGGGCAGAGCAGAAATTCCAGAGCTACAGCTTCCAGAGTATGGCCTTTTGAGAAGGCTGGCTGGACAAGATGACTCATGAATCAAGTGATTTGTGAACTCATCAAGACAGAAGTTTCCTCCACTGAGGCAAGTTGAAATCCCTCCCTCCACCCCCACCCCCTATATTTGCCCAGCCTGTGCAGTTCTCCCCTATATTCTTGCAAAGGTTTCCCCATAAAGAGCCCACCCAATGTGCTGCTGTCTTCCTAGTTTTCCCAACATTGAGAGGATATCAGTGGAGCTGGGCAGCTGTCACAATATTCTCACAATATCCAACTTTGCCCACTTATTGGGAGGAAATGGTTTTGTAAATTTCAAAACACCAGATAAATGTGAGCTATTATTATTATTGATTGGTCTAAAATCTCAGCTCTGCTTCCTGTGTGATTTTGGGCCAGTCATTAACCACTCTAGGCTGTCCTTTCCTTTTTTGTAAAATGAAGAAGCTGCCTGACAAGATGATGTTTCAGGTTTCTTCTGCTTCTAAATCCTCTGATCTTTATCATCATGTAGATTCATTGTAAGTTTGGATTTTCAAGGTCAAAAGAAACTTGGTACAGTGTGAGAGAACTCTGTCTTTAGAGGCAAAGGATGGGTTCGAATCCTGCCACTGTGTCTTACAGTCTCACACCCATCCTGCATGTTCCCTTCTTTCAGACATTGCTAACATCCTGGGGCAGGTCCTTACTACCTCATGCCTTGCACATCACAATAGGCTTCTGGCTGGTCTTCTAACCTCAGTCTCTTCCCACTCCAATATATTCTCTACTCAAATTGATCTTCACAAAACACAGGATTGGCCATGCCACCACCTCCTCAATAATTTTCATAGGATCCCTATTACCTCCATTATCAAATACTGTTTGGTTTTTTTTAAAACCTCTGAAAACTGACCCCTTTCTGTCTTTTCCAGTCTCCTTTATACTTTACTCCCTTCAGCATATTCTTGTCTTGTCCTGGCCACCTATATCGCACACTGTGAAGCTAATGTTTTTGTATTCTACAATTTCTATGTTGAAACCTATAATGGGAATAGTAGGTTACTATTTCACCCAGCTTCAGTTTGTACAAAATAAGTTTCTTTCCTGTAGCATCCAGACTAACCATTAGGATCCACATTTCTTTTTTTTTTTTGCCAAAGATTCCCTTGAAGAGGTCAGCAAATATATTCCTCATGGTCCAAGTGTGATGTGTTGAACACTGGCAAAAGAAACTGAGTGCTTGCTGCTCCTTCTTTTCTTCAGCTCCCCAGGCGTTGGTATCCCTGCATACCAGGGATGTTGTTGCTGTTTGGTTGTTTCATTCATGTCCTACTGATGGTAACCCTATCTGGTATTTTCTTGGCAAAGACACTGGAGGGGTTTGCCATTTTTCCAGCTCATTTTACAGATGAGGAAACCGTGGCAAACAAGGTGAAGTGACTTGTCCAGGGACACACAGCTAGTAAGTGTCTGAGGTCGGATTTGAACTCTAATCTTCCGGACTCCAAGCCTTCCTCTGAAAATTCTACAACCCAGCAACACTGACCTTCCTGCGGTTCTCTATTTCCTTCCTTCAAGCCTTTGAATTAGCTGTCAACTATGCTTCGAATGGTCTTCCTTCTCACTTTTAGAGCTTTCCCCCCCAAGACTCAACTCAAATCCCACCTTCAGAAAGAGTCCCAGTTTCTTCCCTCATCCATTTATTTACACTGTATTTATTTACATGTATTTATGCTGAATTTATATGAATATTAGCTACCTCATTAGAATATGAGTTCCTTGAAGGCAGGGGCCTGGTCCAGCTTTTATTTGTATCCCTAGGGCTTAGTTCTGTGCCCAGCATGTAGGAAATGCTTAAATAAAAAAATCTTGTTGACTGACTGACCTTGGACAAGGCTCTTAATTTCTGTGGGCCTCAGTTTCCTCATCTGTTAACAGAGGGAATTTGGATATTGAAAGTCCCTTCTAGCTCTAAATTTATGGTCCTATAAGAGTGGCGGCCTGGGCTGGGGGCCCCCCAGAACCCTGGCAGGAGGAGGTGGGCCTGTGGAGAGGGTTGGAGGAGGGGCACTTTCAGAGGCTGCCAGCCTCCCAGGCCCAGCTTCCCCCAGCCCAGCCTGGCACAGAAGAGGGGGAATTAACATCACAAACCCCCTAATGAGCTCACTCAGTCACCCTGCCCCGGAACAATAAACAATCAAGCCATAAATTCTGGGGAAATGCAGTTTTGATGTGTGATTCTGGGAACACTTAGAACAGATTTGAATATGAAAGGGAGGTGTTAATAAGGAACAAAACACCCTCAGCAGTCTCCAGGCGATTTGTAAGTCAGAGAGGCACACTAAGCAATCCGGCTCCCAATCGGGGGTGGGAGGAGGGAGCAAGGGAGAGGAGAGGAGGGGGGATAATCGTCAGCCTATTAATAGCTCACATACAACACTAGGAATGTTTGCAAAGTGTCTTCTCCTCCTAAAAACTCCTCAGTTCTTTCGTTCATCCACACACCCAGTGGGCATTTATTAAGGGCCTGCTGTGTACCAGCAGCAGGATAGGTTTTAGGGATACAAAACCAAAAAACCAGAAAAGGTCCTGCCTCCAGAAGCCCACATTCCAGGAGAGTGGGAGCAGGGAGCAAAACAAATATGGATAAATAAATACAAAATATATGCAAAGTCTGTAAAAATAATTTGGAAGAAAAGGGGAGAACCCAAGCAAGTAGGGGATCAGGAAAGATCTTCTATAGGAAGTGGCATTGAACTGTGCCTCGAATGAAGCTAAGCATTTATAATTCCTTCTGTCCTCTGCAAAACTGAGATCTGCATAGCTTGCTTCAGCCTTTCGTGGCCAGGCCTGGACATAAATGGCCCAGTCAGGGTGGACACTGCCCTTTGGAGCTGGTGTAGAATGAATCAGCTCAGACTGATTTCTTATTCAACTCAGCTCAGATTCATGAGATCACCTTGGATTAATTTGACCACAATGGGCTAAACAACCATTTGTCAAGAATTCTTATTCAGATGTTGGATTAAATGGCCTTCGGGATCCTTTCCAACAGATTCTGTGGTCTAGCTCAGTCCTGGGCTGGTTAAGTTCAGAGATAGCTTTGTCGCCTTTCAGGGAAAAACTAGCTTAAACCATGAGGGAAGAAGGGATGAGCCCTGGTAGATAGTGGTCCTATCATAACCACTGTCCATGGTTCTAGTGGATACTTTGGCTTTTCTGTACTTAAGATTCACCTTTGCCCCCATTCTGATGCTAAGCCCTTCTCACACCTAGAGGCTGAGACTGTCTCAAGCCTGCTTATCCTTACCGATGTCACCTGGCCTCCCCCATTCAGACCCCCATTCAGATGTCACCTGGCCATCTTAGCCTCCAGCCCCATTCTGAGGCTAAGAATCTCTCAAGCCCAGAGGCTGAGGTTTTCTCAAGCCCACTTGTCCTTACGGGTGTCACCTGGCCTATATGTGATCTATCTTTAATAAACTTTTTCTCTGGCTGGAAGAAGATTTTTGGGTTGAATTCTTTCAGGCAAGCACATGCCCTGATCTGGGGCTTTTCCCAGCACCCCAAAACCTCCTGTGATCTTGGGGTGCCTTTGTGCAACTAGGAGCACCCTAAAACCCCTAAACCTCTTCAATAACTATTTGACTACTCATGTGACTTAGAGAGATGATACTCACTGACTGTTAGAGGGAGAACTATCAGGCTCTGCTTGCCCCATCATTGCCTCCTAGGGTCCTTCAGGACTTAGCACCTTCAGCTGCCTTGATTATTATTTCCTCACATCTCCTGAGAGCTCTCTTGACCTATTGACTTGACCTAAGAATGCTTGGGCCTTGCCATCAGCCTTGCTTCTGTAGCTTTAGGACTTTCTGGCTCTCCCATCCATCCTTTATTTTAACTTTCTTTTTTATATTCTCTCCCCCAGTTAGAATGTGAACTCCCTGAGAGAAGAGACTGTCTCTAGATTTTTCTTTTTGCATCTCCAGCCCCTTAGAACAGTGTTCAGCACATTTGCCTGCTTTCTAAAGACTTTTTCAATTCATAGCTCAGGTCAAAGCATCTATATTTAATTATTTGGGTTATTTGGTTTAATTATGTGGGTTATTTGGGTTTGGATAGCTTAGGTGGTGACAAAAGGCAGCCCTTAGTCCCAAATCTTTCAATCTTTATGATTTAGGCTTCTGGCTCCCATGATTCAAAAATAAAGGTACCAGTGGAAGGTGGTATCAATGACATCCAGAATGAATCTGGTTTAGGGCCATCTGATTGATACACCAATATCTTTTCTAGGTGTAGGCTGTCAGATGGTGTAGTTTTTACCCTGGCCCAGACTGAAAGTGCTTTGGATATATGGACAACTTGGGTCCAGGCTAACTTTCACAGAAACAGAAAGAAAGAAGCTTCCTGGAAGGTTATTTCTCTATGTGATATAATAGGAAAAAAGCCCACTGAAATGGTTTTTGGAAAGAGCTAAATCTTGTCTCTGATATTTAGCACTAAATAGGTAGCACTAAATAAGTACATTAATTTAGGCAGTATTGTCATTTTAGTATATTGCCTCAACTTACCTATGAACAACTAATGTTTCTACAATTATTTAGGTCTGTTCTAATTTGTGCAAATAATGTTTTGCATTTGGATTCATGTAGTCCCTGAGTGCATCTTGGTAGATACAGGGCCAAATACTTTACTGTTTCTCTAGTTATTTTGAGTGGAATTTCATTTTCTAGCTCTTCCTGCTGGGTTATTTTAGTAACAGACATGAATGCTGATAATTTTATGTGTATTTATTTTATATCTTGCAACTTTGCTTAATTTACTATTTTTTTTCATTTTTTATAATTTACTCCAGGATTTACAAATGAATAATTACATCATCTGCAAAAAGTGATCATTCTCCCCGTCCCTCCCCCATATTATTCCCTTCATTTCTCTTTCTTGTCTTAATGCTACAGTTAACATTTCTAACTACATTAAATAGTACTAGTGATAATGGACATTTTTTGCTTTACCTTGGGTCCTACTGGAAAGACCTCAAACTTTTCTCCATTACATATAATGTTTGCATTTAGATTGAAATAGATAGTATTTCACTGTATAAGGAAAGGTTAATTTGTTCCTATGATTTCCAGAGTTTCTAATGGAAACAACTACTAGATTTTGTCAAAAGCCTTTCCAGCACCTATTGATATAATCCTATGGTTTTAATTATTTGTAATATTAACAGAATTTGTTATATTTATAATTTTCATTATGTTGATCCAACCCTGCATTTCTAGTATAAACCCAACCTAGTCATAGTATGTACTTTTAGTTGTAGGTTGTTGGACCCTACTTGCTAATATTTTATTTAAAATGTTTTCATTATTGTACATTAGGGATATTGATCTGTAGTTTTAGTTTAGATATCAAGACCATATTTGTATCATTGATAAAGATCAGAAGGACGCCTTCTTTTCTTATTATTGCAAAATAGTTTACGTACTATTAGAATTAATTAGAATTACTTGTTTTTTGAATGTCTGATAGAACTCACTTTTAAATCCCTCTGCAGTTTTCCCCTCCCTTTGGAAGTTCATTTATAGCTCGTTCATTTTCTTTTTCTGATATTGAGTTTTTAAAATAGCTCATTTCTTCTTTTGTAAATGTAGGTATTTTAAATTTTGTAAGTATTCATTTCATCTAAGTTACCAGTTTTGTTATCATAAAATTGGGCAAAAATAGTTTCTGATAATTTCCTTTATTTCCTATTAAATTCTTGTGAAGTCTTTTTTCCATTTTTTAATATGAACAATATGATTTTTCTCTCTTGCTCTTTTTTTTTAATTTTGATTTTTTTTAGAGGCATTTAGGGTTAAGGAAATTGCCAAGGGTCACACAATTAGTAACTGTCTCAGGTCAGATTTCAACTCAGGTCCTCCTGATACCAGGGCTGGTGCTCTATCCACTGTGCCATCTAGCTACCCCAGTTTTCTTCTCTCTTTTGAAAAAATCAATATAACTAGTTGTTTATTTTTGCTAGTTTTTTAAAAAATAGTTTCTACTTTTATCTCTCAATTCAATGGTTTTTGCCTTTGCTTTTATTAATTTCTTTTTTAATTTTCACAATTTTTACTTTTTTGCTTAGTTGGGGATTTTAAACATCTTAAGTTTTTTTTTCTTTCTTTTTTTTTTAGTTTCAAGCTAAATGTATTGACATGTTCTCCCTTTTGTTGATGAAAACATTTAGAAATATAAAAATTTCCCCTATGAACTGCTTTAATGGCATCTTAGGTTTTGGTATGTTTTCTCATTATTTTCAATTTCTTTGATAACATTTGATAACATTTTGATACATTTTGATTTTGTACAAAATACATCATTTAGTGGTCACAATACATTTTTGAGAGGTTTTTATGCCTCATTACATGGTCAATTTTGGTAAAGGTGTCATGTGATCATTCAGTAATTATCAAGAATCCATCATCTCTTATTTTTCTATGGTCTACTTATGTGCTTAACTTCTTTCTTGTTGGGTTTCCCTACAACTCTTTCAACTTTAAGTATTTACATGCTATGTTGTTTGCTATGTATATATTAAGTTTTGATATTATTTAATTATCTATGATACTTTTAATTATTATATAATTTCCCTGCTTATTTCCTTTTATTGTCTATATTTACTGTAGCCTTTTCTGAACTCAAGATGATTACCTTTTTTTAGTTCCACAAAAGCATAATTGATTTTGCTATATCCCTTCATTTTATTTCTATGTGAATCTTTGTGTTATGCTTATCAACTATGTATTGTCAGATGCTTTCTAATCCATTCTGTTTTCATCTCCTATTTTACAGCTGAGTTCACCCTATTCACATGAAAGGTTATGATTATTAAACATGTTATTTCCTTCCATCCTATCCTCTTGTACTTTTTCCTCTCCTTACTCCCACCTTTCTCTTTACAAATAAAAAGGTGGTGAAAGAGAAGGGGTTTGCTTAATACTTATGATCTATAAATGGAATGACTGCTTCCTTTCTGGTATATCCCCTCAATGTCCATACATGTCATTATCTTATCCTTTCACTTAGGAAGGAATATCTAAATGAAAAATTCTCCCTCTCCAAAAATCCCCTTTCTTATTTGTTCCACATTGAAGGGTGATGTAGTGAACATAGAACTGACCTGAAAGTGAGAACACCTGGGTTTGAGATCCTGCTTTGTCATTTACAGCTGTGCTGCTTTGAGCACTTTCCCCTTCTGGACTGTATATGTAGAAGGAGTTAATTTTCTCATCCAAGAATTCTCTTTGCCAGTGAAATGACTGGACTAGTTCTTATTACTATCACTAATTCTAAAATGGGGTGAGACTGGGTGGTCTATCAAGTACCTTTCACCTCTAGAATTCTATGTTCTATGAAATATTTGCTAAATGTGGATGCAAGGTATAAATTCTTATGGTAAAGTTTGAGGCTACAGCATGCTGGTAAATGTTTAAAGATCAGATTGCCATGGAGGAAACATATACATGACACACTTATTAATTTAATCTGAATTATTAACATTTTTTCCATCACTTTCTTAAGTCTAGACAATCAACAAAACAAATTAAACTTTGATTTATAGCTGATTTCTGAGGTGTAAATTATTCAGTTGTTTTCAGTTGTGTCTGAGTCTCTGTGTCCCCATTTGGGGTTTTCTTGGCACAGATACTGGAGAGGTTTGCCATTTCTTTCTCCAGCTCATTTTACAGATGAGGAAACTGAGGCAAACAAGGTGAAGAGACTTGCCCAAGGTCACACAGCTAGGAAGTGTCTGAGGCCAGATTTGAATTCAGGAAGATGAGTCTTTCTTACTCCAAACTTAGCACTCTATCCACTGTACCATCCAGGTGCTCCAAGGTATAAATACTCATACTGGAAATCTAATAATCTTTTCTCTAAGCCAATTTGAGCTAGTTCCAGAACACTCTTGGCTTATGGGGACCCAGAGGCAAATAAGGCATAGGTCCTGCTGTCAGGTAATTCACAGTCTAGTAAAAGAAACCATAAGGAACCTAAAGAGGGCCAATGGAAAAACCTAGTTAGTCAACAAGTTCATTGCATATGTGGCACACACCCCAAGCAATATGCACTGAACATTCTGGACAAATCAGTCTACTTTCTTTTCCTCATGTATAGCATCCCATGTCTATATTTGTGGCTTTGCCCTGGCTGTCTCCCATGCCAGGAATGCAGAATGTACTTTGTCTTCAACTCTACCTAACTCATGCAATCCCTAGTTTTCTTCAAAGTTCAGGTCAAGGACCACTTCCGATATGAGGCCTTTCTTGATCTCCCCAGCTTTTAGTGCCCCCATTCTTTGTATGTGTAACATTCTCTTCTGTTAGTCCCTAGAATCTTATGGTAAGGGTTGTTTATACACATACACACACTTACATACATGTATATATGCATATGATTATCTGGCTATCTATTTATCAATCATTTATTTAGATGTGTATATATTACTCCCTACATCCTGGCCCCCATCCCTAGAATGTAAGTTCTTTGAAAGAGGAGACTATTTTTTCATTTTGTGTTTGTACCTCTAGCACTTAGCACATTTCCAGGTACATAGGCTAAGAATTGGAACTGACCTGTGATGTCATGGATGTACTAAGTTCCTGGTGAGGAACTTCCTTTGCACATAGACATCAGGGCTTTCTGTGCAACTTATAGTTACCTAGAGCAGTAGTGCCAAACTCAGATAGAAACAGAAACCACCAATCCATACATAAGGATCCCTGCAGAGTACATATTGACTTCGTTTTAAAATATAAAATGATCTGTTTTATTGTATTTTTATTTATTGTGTTGAACATTTCCCAGGTACATTATAATCTGGTTCTGCTGTACTCTGGAGTGTTGCAGGCCATAGATTGGGCTGCATGTGACTGTAGGAATGTGTTTGATACCTCTGGCCCAGAGAACTGAGAGGTGATATGACTTAGGGTCACATGCCCACTGAGTCTTAGAGGTGGGCCTTAAAGCAGGTCTTCTTGGCTAGAAGGTCAACTATCTATCCACTTCACCTTGTTACCTGGTACATTTATTATTGTTCAGTCATTTTCATTCTTGTCTGACTCTCTGTGACCCCATTTGGGTTTTTCTTGGCAGAGATACTGGAATGGTTTGCCATTTCCTTCTCTAGCTCTTTTACAGATGAAGAAATTGAGGCAAACAGAATTAAATAACTTGCCCAAGGTCACATAGCTAATATGTGTCTGAGGTCAATTTGAACTCATATTTTCCTGACTCCAGGCCTGGTGCTATATTCACTGTGCCACCTCCCTGCCCCTGTTACCTGGTACATAGTGGACACTTAATAAATACTTATTGGTTGATATATTCTAGTACTATTTTTGCCATTAACACCTCATATGGCTTTGGACAAGTCATTTCACTTCTATTTTCAACTTATTTTTATCATATTCACTTCATTTTGTTTAGAGCCATTTTTTTACAGGTATTGGGAGAGGTTTGGGGGAGAGCTCAAGTAAGTCACTCATATTCACCTCATTTTATCATCTTCAAAATAGAGACAAAAACAATCAAAAGATTAGGTGAAGATTAGAAAATAGGGCAGTTAGACTAAATCCTTTCTCATTCTGGCATTCTAAGATATATTGTACTACTGTCTTATACTGAAGTTATTTCTATATATGTAGTATCTTCCCTCCCCCATCCAGACTGTGACCTCTAGCAGGGCAAGGACTATGTTTCATTCATTTTTACATAGCAGATGTTAGGCCCTTTCCCTTTCCATCATGTCTTTTGTCTGTAGGCAGAAAAAAAGATGTTCTTTTCAGAAGTTATACGTGGTGATAGTTGTGGCTGGTAAACTGTTGAAGAGAAGGAGGGAAAAGAAAATGGAGGGAAAAAGGAGAGAATGGGTTGGAAACAGGTAGGGAGAAAAGGAAAATTCTGTAAGCTTTGCCTACATTTTGTGTGGAGGAGATGGCACCAAAAGGTAAGAGAACTCTGAATATTTCTCTTTACCTTGTCTGAGAAACTGGTGAACCAGTTGACTTTATTATGGAACAAGGAACCAGACTATGTGTTTGTAAGTGGGGAATCATCTTAGTATGCTGGGGAAATCATGCTTGTCTTGGGTTTACTGGCTGAGGGCTGAGTTCTCTCCTTTAAATCATAGGATCCCTAGCTTTATTCCAAGCATACCTCAGGTATTACTTCTTATCTCCTATGTGGCCTTTCCTGCTCTCCATGGTTGTTTGTATCCTCTCACCTTTGAAATTGCTTTAGTCCAAGGGTGGTAGGTGCTATTATCATCCCCATTTTATAGATGAAAAAACTGAGGCAGAGAGAGGTCAAGTGACTTGCTCGGTGTCACACAGCTAGGAAGTGTCTGAGACCAGATTTGAACTCAGGTGTTCCTGAGTCCAGGCCCAGTGCTCTATCACATGGTGTCACAGCTGCCTTGGTGTGTTTGGATACAAAGATGATCGGGGCTCAACTAAGTCTGAAAGGAAAAATCTTCTTTTTCCCTTAAGGAAAATGGATAAGGACTGGACCTGGGATGTCATTAGGATAGGGAACTCCCAGATGAGGAAACTGCCTTTATAGTCTTGGAAAGTTGCCTAGAGCTGGATTAAAATGTGATTAGGAAATACTTAACAAAATAAATACAAATATAATAAAGCATAGATCATCTTACTATGATGTTTTCTAAATCAACAGTGGGGATTCTTATGTATGATGAAGTGGCCCCATTTCTTCTTGAGTAAAACCACTGGTCTAGAGCATGAAGTGACTTGCTCAGGGTCACATAGTCAGTGTGAGTCAGAGGCTGATCTGTATGTATAGTCTTTTTTTTCTTTTTAGGCAATTGGGGTTAAGTGACTTACCCAGGGTCACACAGCTAGTAAGTGTCAAGTGTTTGGTCTGAGGCCGGATTTGAACTCAGGTCCTCCTGACTTCAGAGTCGGTGCTCTATCTACTGTGCCACTTAGCTGCCCCCCCAGAGGCTGATCTGAAACTCAGGTGGAGTGGCTCTGAACAGCAGCTCTCTATCCATTAAGACAACACTGCCTCTCCAAGAGGAGAGGGAAAAGCTGAAATCTCTCTAGAATGAGAAGTAGAAGTGAGAAAGCCTACTAGGTTGGACATGATGCCCTCCCATAGGAGGACTGAGAAAGGAAGGTTTTGGGGTGTGAGTGGTACTAAAAGCTCTCACTCCTTTTTCAGTGGCCTGCAGGACCTTGCCCCCACTGCTGTTGGGGTGGGAGAAGAGGAAAAGGACTATGGGGCCACCTAGGGTTTATTCCATCATACTAAAGCACCAAGTCCTTTGGAGGTTTAGCCACATGTTTCCCCAGAAGTGGCCAAGGAGCACCATGAAGGCTCAGCATTACATGACTTGTATTCCAGCCAGAGCAGAAGAGGAGAGGAGGGCAAAAATAATCCCTGCCCTCAAGGAGCCTTCCTTCCATTAAAGGAGAAAATATGGAAAGAACTAGGTACATACAGAGTAGAGCAGAGATTCTTAAGGAATCTCAGAGGTTAATTTCCCAAATGAATATTGATGCAAAAATTTTAAATAAAAAGCTAGTAAGAAAATTACAGCAATATATCACAAGGATCAACTATTATGACCAGGTGGGATTTATACCAGGAATGCAAGGTTGTTTTAATATTAGGAAAACTTTCAGCATAATTGACCATATCGATAACAAAACCAACAAAAATCATGTGATTATCACAATAGATGCAGAAAAATATATTTGACAAAAAATTTGACAAAATATAACACTTATTCCTATTAAAATGCTAGAAAGCATAGGAATATGTGATTTCCTTAAAATAGTAAGTAGTATCTATCCTAAAACCACCAGCAAATATTATTTGTAATTAGGATAAGTTAGAAGCCTTCCCATTAAAATCAGGAGTGAAGCAAGGATACCCATTATCACCATTACTATTCAGTACTGTACTAAAAAGGCTAGCCATAGCAATTAGAAAAGAAAAAGTAAGTAAAGGAATTAGAATAGGTAATGAGGAAGCAAAACTATCACTCTTTGCAGATGATATGATGGTATACTTAGAGAATCCTAGAGAATCAACTGAAAAAGTAGTAGAAATTCAAGGATACAAAATAAATCCACATAAATCATCAGCATTCCTATATATTACCAACAAAGTCCAGCAGCAAGAGACAGAAAGAAAAACTCCATTTAAAATAACTGTAGACAATATAAAATGCTTGAGAATCTACCTGCCAAGACAAACCCAGGAACTATAATGAACACAAATACAAAACACCTTTCACACACAAAGTTAGATCTAAACAAGTGGGAAACTATTAATTGCTCATGGGTAGGATGAGCCAACATGATAAAAATGACAATTCTGCCCAAGTTAATTTACTTCTTCAGTGATGTACCAATCAAACTATCAAAAATTATTTTATGCAGCTAGAAAAAAATAATAACAAAATTTATCTGGAAGAAAAAAAGGTGAAGAATATCAAGGGAATTAATTAAGAAAATATGAAGGAAGGTAGCCTAGCAGTACCAAATCTCAAACTGTATTACAAAGTAGCAACCATCAAAACAATCTGGAACTGACTGAGAAATAGAGTGATGGACCAGTGGAATAAATTAGGCACACAATACACAATAGTAAATGATCATTTTAATCTAGTGTTTGATAGACTCAAAGATCCAAGAGTTTGGGACAAGAATTCACTATTTGACAAAAAATTGCTGGGAAAACTGGAAAGCAGTTTGGCAGAGACTAAGTATAGACCAAAATCTCACACCATATGCTAAGATAAGGTCAAAATGGGTACATTATTCAGTCATAAAGGGAGGTTTTTTTTGAGTGGGTTACAATCCCACTATATGTCACTGTAGCTCCAGAGTCTCCACCAATGTGCTTCCCATTTACACAAAATCAATCACCGTGACATCATTAGTTCCTAAACATAAACATTTACTCAACAATAAAGCAAGAATAATCATAATACCACGGTCACTCAATATAAAGTAAATGAAAAAAAAGTACAGCACAACCCACCTCAAAACCCAAGTCACTTTCTCCTATCAATGTGTGATGTCACAAATAGGGTAAGATTAGGCAAACAGTTATGGAAATTTAGCTAGAAGGCATGTAAGCAAGGAACCTATGTGCTCAGGGCAGCTTACAATTTGAATGGCAGGCCTTGATGTCCTTGGTCCCTTCAGGACTAACTTCTATTAGGAGGAAACCTTTTCTCTATTAGCTGATTCTCTTCTGATCCTTACCTCACTCATTTTGGACAAATCTGCTCCTCTTCTGATCTCAAACTGAGTCTTTAACTCACAAGGGTGCTGAGAGAATGTTTTATTATTGTACTGACAAACGACACCCTTAGGTCACAGAGCACTGCAAAGTACCACAAGTTGGCTTTCTGGATAAAGCATTTCAAACTCTAAGAAGTTCAATGCAAATGAACTGATGCCTTAGTCATTTCTCTGCCCTCAGACAGGTCCTCTTGGTACATTCATCTGAATATTGAATAACAGAACAAATTTAAATAAGTTCACTTTTTATTACTTTTAAGTGTTGCCTATGGAGTCCCTTCAAATAGTGGTAGAAATAGAAAAGGATAAAAAATAGAAAAAGATCCCTGCTGGCTGCTCATTGACTTAGAAAACCACAAATTAACATTATTTGTATTGTGTTGTATTTTTATTTATTTTGTTAAACATTTACCAATTATGTTTTAAATTGGTTCCCTGCTATAGATACCTTTGCCTTAGAGTATTTACTTTAATAATTAGACAAGACTGATTAGTCGTTAACAACAATTATTTTCATAGACATAGGTACTTTTCAAGTAGTTGGGGACAACGGAAGTAGCATAAATATTCCTTCTACAAGCTTTTCACTCTATTAACTTATGCTCAGCAGCATGAAAAAAGTTTACTATGCCAGGGGAGTGAGGGATCAGCTCCAATTCCATCCCAGCGTTCACCAATTGTGAAACAGCAGAAATACAGACAGCATGCCATCAAGCATACTAGAATTGGAGTCAGTGGCCCTGGGTTCAGATTCTGCCTTGACCTAGGCAGCATCATTTACCATCTCTAGTCCTTGGTTCTTTTATCTGTGAATGAGGTGGTTGGACTGAATGATCTCTAAGGGCTCTCTTCCAGCTCTAAAACCCTATGAGTCTCATTTAATGAGATTTGGGCACGAAGCATTCTCTAGTGTGGATCAGAGGGAAAAGCACTGATCTGAGAGTCAGGAAGCCTGAGGATTGGATCCATCACCAAATAGCTATCTTACTTGGGCTGAGCCCTTTCTCCTCTACAGCCTCAGTTTCATAAAACAAAGAGTTGGATGAATGACCTCACATGTTCTTGACATGCTTAACATTCCCTGACTAGAAGACTCTATGTCATAAACAGGAGATTTGTTCTTCCTCAGAACCTGGAGGAGGAAAAGGAAAATCAATCACACAGCTACATACACTGAGGTGGCTATTTTTATATTTGTTTCATGCAAAATGAAACAAGTTAGAGCAAAGCACAACATTTGACGAGGATTCCGCCTTAAGGGGGGGAAAATCAACTTTTGTAATAACAAATAGTTGGAACTGTGCATTACTTCAGTGAAACTGTTTCCCTTCAGACAAGTCCAAACTTTTCAATGTTAGGAAAGCTCTGCCTACTGCTTTGCAGTCGAAAATTTATGGCCCCCAAATCATTCCCAGCAGACAGCATGCATTCCCAAATGGGTCTGTTACTCTAGGCCACAACGAGCTACACTCTCTACAAGCATAAAATGTTCCGTGCTGCAGGACAACTCATTGGAGGTTGCTTGGAATGGGGTGGGAATACATTTGTCACACCCACCCCCAACCCCAACCTTCAGGAATGAGGATGAAAAATACAAATAAAATATGTAAAGAAGGAATTAACACATTTATCTTTTTTTGGTGCTTTCCTTCCTTCCTTTACCATTTCAAAACTATGAAAAATGTGGAGGGGGGTGATTGTAGGAGGGAGGCAGTGTGGTTCAGTGGGAAGAGTAGAAGTTCTGGAGTCAGAAGCTCTCTCTCCTAACCCCATTTTCATGAAATAGCTGTATGGCCTTGGGCAAGTCACGTCTTCTCTTGGGTCTCATTTTTCTCATTTCTAAACTAAGGAATCAGTTTATTAAGTGCCCACTATGTGTCAGGCATTGTGCTGGGGCGTGGGGATTGGTGTGGAGATACAAAGAAAGGCGAGAGTCTCTGCTCTTGAGGAGCTAACAACCTAATGGAAGAGATCCCTAATGTGCCTTTTCATCTCTAATGTTCTGTGTTTTAAGGTCCCTTTTTGCTCTAAGCAACAAGTTATTTCTCACCAATCACCTTCAAGATCCCTTGCGTCTCTGAAGTTCTGTGTTCTAAGGTCCCTTCCACCTCCAATGCACTATAATCCTCTTTAGTTTTATCAATGTCTGTAGTCAAGTTGGCCTGAGTGGGAATGTAGGACAAGCCACGTTGATTTCACATCCTAGGCTTATGAATAACATGGAAGAGCCATTGTCTTCCCCAGTGGCTCTGGACCTCCCTTTTCTCTTCTCCTCCAGGGCACTTCTTAATGGTGCTTGTAATAATCCCCTACACTAGATGGTGCTTGTTTAGTGGGGAAAGCACTGGCTTTGGATAGCTCCAAATCCATTAATCCATAGATTCATAAAGCTGGAAGGGTCCCTAGAATAATCCAGTCTAGCCACTTTATTTGACAGCTTGAGGAAATTGAAACTTGGAAATATGAAGGGACTTTCCCAAGGTCATACAGCTGGCTAAGGCAGACCTGGGATTTCAAGCCAGATCTCTTACCTCCATTGCTCTTCCCATCACCATCTTGCCTCTGCTGCTTCTTACCTCTGTTATTTACTGCCACCTTGTTTGGTCATTTCAGTCACATTCAATTCTTCTTGGCTCCATTTGGTTTTGTTGTTTTGTTGTTTTTTTTTGGCAAACATACTGGAATGTTTTGCTATTTCCTTCTCCAGCTCATTTTACAGATGAGGAAAGTGAGGCAAACAATAACCTTGGACAAATTGCTTCCCATTTCTGAACCCGAGTTTTTTCCTCTATAAAGTGAGGGAGTTAGACTAGATGATCTCTAAGACCCTTTTCCAGCTTTAAATGCAATCGCTTTACAATGTACAAAGCACCTTTACATAGAGTATCTCATATATTCTACACAGAGACTCTGTAAGAGAGGCATTGCATCTTGCCAGAGAGGAATCCAGACTTCTGGTTAATGCTGTTTATATTTTGGCTGCATCCAGACCTATTATTTAAAACCAGAGTCTAAGACATTTCAGTCTGTAAGGGCTCGATAACAGTATGCTGATTATTTCTGTATAGGTGGTACAGTGGCTAGAGTGCCAGGCCTGAAAGCAAGAAGACCTGAATTCAGATCTGACCCCTGACACTTACTATTTGTGTGACCCTAGGCAGCCCTTTAATGCTTGTTTGCCTCAGCTTCCTCATCTATAAAATAGGGATAATAATAGCATCTATCTCTCAGGATTGTTGGGAGGATCAAATGAGATCATATTTGTATGGCACATAATGCATGCTATATAAAAGGTAATAATAATAGTTATTATTATATTAACAAAAGAGTTTCAAAAAAACTTTAAATTTTTTTCTAGCTTATCCCCGTTACGAATAATGCTCAAAAATTAAAAAAACCCCAAGAAATAAAAAAAAACACTTCAAATTTTGCTAAGCCATCAATTGTTTTGGAAAGGAAAATTTATTCTACTCAGAAACCTATTAATTATGATGCTCACCCCGCCCCACCCCCCTCCCACCCCTGCCCCAGCCCAATTATCAACGCCAAACTTCTCTCTTGGACTTTTGGGCTCCTCTATCTGGTCCTAGATTCCTTATCCAATCTTCTATCCCACTACCTCCTACCACAAACTCTCTGCCATTGCCCACATAGAACTTTATAGCTAGAAAGAACTTCCAAGGTCATTTAGGATAAACCCTTAATTTTTACAGCTGAGAAAATTGAAGATCAGAAAAGAAAGTGGTTTGCTGGGGTTAGAATGGGCACCATCTAGGCCACTCTATTAAGATCTGTTGTCAACTTTTGCTTGTAATGTACTCTCCGCCATTTCTTCTCCCTACCCCCATTCCCCTTGGTCATAAAATTGACCTGTGATTTCATTAATGAAGGGAACTCAGGGGTAAAGGAATTTTCTCTACCAAAGCATATGAACAACTATTCTGCAGTTTATAGTCACAGACAATTGTTTGTAACAGTGCCTAGAATCTCATAGTCAATATGTCAGAGGCAGAAATTGTACCCAGGCCTCTAACTGGAAGGTCACTTCTGATTCTAAATTTATGATCTTAAACTATGCTGCTTCTTTCTCCCACCCCAACCCCCCCTCTACCAGGACCTTATTGTGTAACCATTGTTTGTGTTGGTGACTTATTCCTGGTCTAGTTCATAAGCTCCATGAGGGTAAGGACTGGGTCTAATCTAAGCTTTAAATCCCAGCTTTGTCACTTCGTGTTGACATGGCCTTGGCCAGGTCATTTTGTGCACTAGGAAACTTCAGGATGAATATTCTTTCCACCGTACTATGCCAAAAATAATGCATGGGTTCCCCCTAGCTGGAGGACCGCTTCTAGCCTGGCCGTGCCTTGACTGAGTCTGTGTAGCAGAACTGCCCAAGGATGATGAACCTGAAGATTGAGAATTCAATAATCATCGGATTAGGACTCAAAGATTTGGGTAGAAGCCTTTTCCTAGGTCTGTGAGCTTTCCCAGGGAGAGCCTTTCTGAGTGTGGGATGCCAAGCGACACCGAGAACATTGGGCACTCCCAGCTCTGCAGAAGTCCTGCCAGCCAGTCAGCCAGCCATACCCCCTTAGAGGCCTCTGAGGGTGTTTGCCAAGGCCTAAGAAAGGGGGCAAGCCCATGGACTGATGGGGCTGTCACACCTTGGCTTAATCAGGCTGAACCTCATGCTTTGAAGTTCAAAGAGTAGGGCTCTCTCTCACACACATATACACACAGAGGCAATAAATAAAATGAGGAAGAAAAAAAATCTGTCTTGCTCCTTTGAGTTATGGCCTTACTAAAAGTGGAACTGGGCCTCAGGACCGGGTGCTTTTCCCTCCCAACACCATTCTTTGGCTGCCACTTCCTCCTCTTGGGGTTGTTTCCTTGAACAGCAGTGAGATGCTGAAGCAGGGCCTGACCTCTACCAACTAGCTCTGCATGGTTGGTTTGGGTCCCTCATTTCCATTCCAGAAAGTTAAACTCCAAGACCTTCACACCCTTCCAGGACATTTTGGATTCTCTTGATGACTGACTCAGAATGTAGTTCTGGGCATTTACTTTTTAGGAGGGACATTGGCAAAATTGAGATATGCCCCGAAGGGCCTGACCAAGATGGTAATAGAACTGGCCATGTCTCCAGGTAAAGGAGATGGGAAAGTCTGGAGAAGAAAAGACTTATATGTCGCCTGTGTGCAAGTATTTGCAGGGCCATCATGGGGCAGAGGGAGTGTGGTTCCAACCAATGGAACTGGGGACATGGGGTAAAAGGTGCAAAGGCTGACTTTAGCTCGGTAGGAAGAAAAAACTTTCTAATAATATTTCCAATGTGGAATGAATGGCCTTGAGAAGTAGTGGATTCTGCTTCACTGGCGGTCTTTAAGTTCAAAGGGCAGACAAACGATCCCCAGACTCTAGATTTCTAAAACCCTAATTTCTAAACCCTAGAAGAAGGCCCCATGCCTCCTGATTTCTTTCTGGTTCCTGAGCTAATTGACTCTGTGGGGTTTGAGATTCTTCACACCCAGTGCCTAGTCAACTAGAGGCTGGCTGGCCAATTATTGGGAAAACTGTAGAGAGGAATCCTATCCAGCTGTGGGTCAGACCAGGTGATCTCTGGGGTACCTTCCAATTGAGGGCTTGGAGCCTCGTCAGGCAGCTGTTCTCAGCTCTAATCATTAGAGTTCACATACTGAGCCAGTCCCTCAATCCTTCCCCTCCACTCGGTCCCAGTTCTCTCCTCTGGAGCCTCACAGAATGAGCCCTCTTCCTTTGCCCCAGGAAGGTCTGGGGGAGGATCTGGACCTTGGCTTTCAGACTAGCTTATCTCAGTCAGATTCCCAGAGATTTCAGCTGCTCCTTTGGAACCAGTCCCAAGTGCCTTTCCCTGGGCCTCAGGGGCTTTCTCCTTTCATGAATTGTCTCTAAACTTGAGCAGGAGGCCGTAAACCTCCTGACTTTCCTAGTCTGGGAGTTTCTTGACTCCCAGGTTTGGGGATCTGCCACAGCCAGTCCCTAATTGCTTATGCCCCATCTTCTACCACTTCCCTAATATGGCATCCTTTCCCCTCCTCTTACTCTCAGCTCCAAACCCTCCCAAATACAAAAAGGAAATGGTTTGCTGCAGTGGGTAGAGTGGTGATCTCTGAGGCAGGAAGACCCAGTTTCAAATCCTGCCTCTGGAACTTACCAGATGCATTACCATGGGCAAATAATTTAGCCTTTGAGCCTCAGTTTCCTTATGTATAAAATGGAAATAAAAATATGGTGGGTACGTATTAAGTAGGTAGCCCACAGATTTGTGGTGTGGGGCCCATGAGATAAGGTTTGTAATATACTTTGCAAACCTTAGGAATGCTCTACAAATGTTAGCTATTGTTATTAGGGTTACATATCAAGAGGAAAAGTGTTTAAGTGCTGAAAGAATATCATAGGGTAAAGTAATTAGAAGTATACATTTTGCCCTGGCTTGAGCCTATACTTTCTGACTTAATCTCAGACTAAAAAAGTTAGCCAGCCTCTTCTCTGCTTTCACAACCTCCTCCAAGGAAATATAGCTTCTTCCTAGTTCTATGCTCACTTTTAGCCACTCAGGAGTCCTCTGAAATTAAGCTAGTTTGCCCGTTCTCTAATACTTGGCTCTCTCTCTGCCAATCAGCAAGGCTCCTACTTTTATATATCGGGCTTTTAGGTGTTCCACTTGCATCCATACTCAATCCTAGCTGTCTAGCTTCTCTTCCTCCAAATAAGGGAAACAAGCAGACACAAACCAAATATGGTGATCCAATCACCTAAAAATATAGCATAATGACACTCCGGATGCAGTCACAAATATAATCCATGATTATATAGCCATGAAAAGGTAGTGTGGGTATTAAACCCACTGCAATATGACTTCTGGCCTTTACCTTGATTGAAATTGCCCTCTCTGGATCTCTGAATTGCCAAATCTAATGGTTCAGGGAGCAGGGTTGGGGAGAGAAAGTACCAATGAGGGGGCATGGTGTCAAATTCCAGAAAGGAAGAAACAGAGTCAGGGGAAGAATGAAGTTTGGCTGGCCCATGGAAACCCCAGAAGGAAATCACCAATAGGAGAAGGAAGATGGCATGGTGTAGAGATATTCTGGAGTAAGAATGCCACATGGAAATTCAGGTGTTCCAGAGTGAAGAAGCCCCAGTCGCTAAAGAAAGTTCCATGGTGAGCTTGTAGTTGAGACAGTGGTAAAGTCTAGAAAATCAGAAGTAGAGGCAAGAGGGGAATGAAAAGTGGGAACTGAAAAGAAGGATGTTTGAAGACAACTATCATGTCCCCATGAAGTCTTCACTTTTCTTATTTAAACATTCTCTCAACAAATTTTTGTGTGACATGGCTTCTAATACCCTCCCTGCTATCCTGGATGCCCTCATTTGGGCACACTTCAGCTTGTCAATAAATACCTATTAGTATATGGCATGTTCTCACTAACACACACACACACACACACACACACGCACACACACACACCCCTTTACTATTAGCCTCCTAAATCCTATATAGAAAGTGACAGAAAAGTCCAGGTCCATAGAGCCTTATAAAGCTAGATCTGTTTGTGACTTTGAATTTCCAAGGTTCTAACTTTAGACTGTGTAGTTGAGTTCTTTATCCAGTAGGGACTAAATGCAATGAGTCTTAGCTTTTAGGAACAAGCAGTATAGAGCAGGTTCTGGGATTATTAGGGGTTTTAATAGGATAACCTCTATGGAAAAAACATATGGATATGATGGTTTATGTCAAAATCTTATGCACCCAGGAAAGAATGGTGCAGTGAAGATCATTGGCACTGTAATTAGAGAACCTGGGATCAAATCCCACCTGTGATACTTAGTACCTTTGTGATTTTTTGCTAATCACTTAAATTTCCTAGGCTTCAATTTCCTCATCTATAAAATAAAAGGAGTAGGACTAGATGGCTTCTGAGGTCCTTTCTAACTTTAGCTCTATTACACTAACTAATAGGACTCCCATGAGGGAGTCCTCTTTCCTCTCATGATCACTACTTGTAAAGCAGGAGCTGTTTGTGTTGTATTCTTCTAAATCCTTAAGACAATACTTTTGGTGGTTGGTTTTTCAAATGGACAGAAAACTGACATGATTATATACAATGAGCACAGTAATATATGTACAGGTTGGAAATGTGTCCCAACTTTCAGATATCTATTTTCCAATATGGCTGGTCTTGTGGTGTGAATGGGATGTGAATAGGGAAAGTACCAGAGCTTTGCGTTGGATAATCCATCTACTTTAAGAAGGTTCAGATGATGTTTCACCTGGGAGAGGACACGATGTTCTACAGATGCATGTAACATCAGAACTGAGAGAAACATTAGAACATAGAACACTAGAACATAGAATGTTAAAATTGAATTGGGCCCTAGAAGATGGAACATCAGAGCTGTGAGGGGCCTTAGAAGAGAGAACACAGGACCTAGAACATAGAACCTCAGAGATTGAAAGGGCCTTTAAATTTGGACCACAAGAATGGAGCTAGAAGGGAGTTTAGGGACCACTGAGTCCAAGTGTTTCCTCGTGTAGTCTATGGTGAGGTCCCACAAGGCACCACCTGAGAGCTAGAGATGTTCTCATAGAAATCAATCATTAGTTCTGTGAACAGGTTAAGAGGCACCAGGGTGTTGAGGGACAAGGCTCCACTGGAGAGCCAGATTAAGTTCAACCCAAAGACACAGGCCAGGTTGGAGCCTGTCATTTTGTTAAAGATGAACTCCTGAGATATCATGTGCAGGAAGCCCATGAGGTATTTGAGAACAGCATAATTGTGCTCTGGAAGACCTCTGACAATCTCCTTGCCGCAGGTCACCTGAAGGCTGACTCTCTACACTGATCATTGCCAGGATCTGTTCATATGCTTCAAAGGTCAGCAGTGACTGTGGCAACTCTCAAAGGAACATCTTCAGGACGATGGCTGGCATATGGAAATCGCTGTAGTCATCGAAATTCATGGGCTTTCCTTGGTTATATAGTCTTTGAATCTCTGACAGTCTGAATGTTGGCTGACTGACAGAAAAGGCCCTTGGAGCAGAGGCCTTTGTCCTCCTGGTAGGTCACAGTCTCCTTCATGGCTGGCGGGATGAGCTTGTCTTTATTTTTGTCTCTGATGTATTTCAGGCTGACATCAAACTGTTGGATGGGCAGAGGAGGGTGAGGTGGTGGCATCTTCACCAAGAACAGTGGGTGGCCCAGCCTCATGTTCTGTAGCTTTTCATCATGTCAAACAACCTCTGGAGGAATCATCAACTGGTTGTACTTAAGATGCTCCTTTAGCTCACTTAACTAGTTGAAATACGTCACCTTTCCCCCAAACTTGTGGCTAATGAGGGGCTTGAAAATGGTCCACAGGATCTTGATGAAGTTGGTACAATGCACAGCATAAAGGGCTTTCCAGTTTTTCTTGTACTTCTGTTTGAATTCTTTGTAGGCACTTTGAAGTCAGCTCAAAGATGACTTGTTGTGGCTCGTCAGCCCATAGTGGAAGGAGATGATGGTGTAGTCATTCTCTACATACTGGTCAAGGGTGTACCTGAAGTACACCCCAGGAAGCGGCTGTGGTTGAGCTCATGAGAGGGGGGCATTTGGCAGCAGCTGAAGGTGATGACTCGTCTTACTGAATTGACATCCCCTGCTGACTGGAGGATTCCATGCCTGGCCATATCATAGTATGGTTGATCCATGCCCAACACTGAGTCTTCATAGGCTGGGGTGGGCACAAGTGACATCCGTGGCACTTCTAATGTGGTGGCTTCCTCCTCCTCTTTCTGTAATTTGATCTCTGGTAACACTTCCAATCAATCCCTGACGTTTTCAGCAGGAGCTAATGTAGCTTGGAGGCTGGGAGTGGAGCTCAGGGGTCCCTCCTGGTCCTCAGATTGCCTCTCATCAGATGGCCTCACGTGCCTTCGGGGCCAGGAACTGAGGGGTGTCTGTTTGTGTAGTATTTATGCCTGTACCCAAACTATGAAACTGAACTTAAAGGAGTGCAAGAGTCTGACGGTCTAGGAACTCCAAGTAGATTCATTTATTAAATTAATATTTATGGGGTGTTAGCTATGATCAAGGCCTTGTGCTAGTCTATATAGCAGGTGATGAATGAGATGCAGTCCCTGGTTTCAAGAAGATGATCATCTAGCAGGGAGATGACATGAAATGCTTCAATATGCAGGGTTGTTTTTTTTTTTTTAACTTAACTTTTCTTTCTTTCTTCTGAGATTGGATCTCCCTATCCAACCAGGCTGAAAGTGCAGCAACCATTATGGGCCCAATCCCAATACTAATTGCACAGAAGCTTTAACCTGCTCTATTTATAATCTGGGCCAATTTGCCCCTCTTTTTAGCAGCCTTGGGGGAGGGGGCACCATATTGGTGCCGGATTTAGTACAGACACAAGATTGGCTTTGGCTCTACTGCAGCTCAAAACTCTAAAACTCAAATGATCCACTAATCTCAGTCTCTCCAGCAGCCAGGACTATAAGCATGTGCTTCCTTTCCTAGGTTAGCAATAATTTCTTTAAGAAGAGAAGCAGGAATTGCTTGTACATAGCAAGTATCAAATTTTATTTTGAAAAATGAAACTGTTTCTTAACCAACAGGAAGTGACTGGTTATCAATGCGGTAGACAGCCATTTCTGAACTGTCTATTTACAAGCAGACCATTGACATGTTAAAGCAAAATTGCCAACAAATTAGAAGAGTTGCAATGAGAAGATATAACAGTCACAATAACTCCAACCTGAACTATTTAAAGAAGTCGTTAATACCATAAAAAGAGAAATAGATAAAAGAATAGACACTGCAACAGGTTATTTATATTTCCTAAGGTTAAGCAATGTAATCATCATGAGGCCAAAAGACTATGGAACTCACTTCAGAAAGCAAATATTTTATACCTTTGTCATCTTTATATCTTGGCATGACTGCTAAGGACAACATTAACTATAGTGCTAAGAGGGATAGTTAACACAGAATCAGGATCCCATAAGATCTGAAGAGGTTAGAACATTGGGCTAGATCTAAAAAGATGAAATTGAATAGGCATAAATGTAAAGTTGTACCTGTTGATTCAAAAATTTAACTTCATGAGTACCAGAGAGGAGAGTCTTGATTAGAAAAACAGTTTGTCTGAAAAAAAAGATCTTAGAGGTTTGTTTGTTTTTTTTTAAGCAGAATGGAAATTCAATGGTATAGTTAATAGAATATGGAATATAATTCAATAGTTATAGAACAATAGTATGTTATAGAAGCCAAACAAAAACAACAGCTTAATTAGAGTGAGTTGTTTTGAGTAGCATAGATTCTGGTAATAAAGAGACAATGGTCCCATTGAATTCTGCCATGGTCAGACCATATCTGAAGTACTGTGTTCAGTCCTGGGCACCCCAATTATGAAGGAAATTGATAAATTGATAAATAAAAAAGTTTCAGGAGAATATAACCAGAATGATTATGGATCTTCTGTTCATACAGCATGAGCATCTATTTAAGAAAGTGGGGATATTCCACCTAGGGAGAACATGACACATCTTTTACCACCACCACTACCACCACCACCACCACCACCACCACCACCATCATCATCATCCTTTATTGTTAACAAACTCCTCTAATCCCAGGTGCTTTCACATCACAATCTTTTCCTTTTTTGTGCTAATAGAAATATGACTCTCTCTCTGGAAGAGACTATGCCCTGGCTATACTCTCCAGATTGGGTGGCCCTTCTCTTTAGACCTTGGGTCTCAAGGAGGAATAGGCATACTTTGCTCTCTGCTGCTATTTCTAGACTAGCCCCTTGCCACCATAATAATAAATACTAGCTATAATAATTCCCATAGTCTTTTAAGATTTGCAAATGTTGCCATTTGATTCTCACAACAACTCCATGAGGTATTATTATTATTATTTTCATTTTACAGATGAGGAAACTGAAATTGAGAGAGGTTAAGTATCTTGCCTAGAATCACACAATTAGTATTTGAAAGACTCATTTGTAAGGGGTAAAAAAATGTTACATTTAGTCTTAGAAGACAATATCCAGAGCAATGAGTAGAAATTTCAAAGAAGCAAATTTAGACTTGATTTCAGAAAAAAAAATTTCTTGCCCATTATAGTTAAAGAAATGCAGAATGGCTTTTCTCAGGAGGTCATGGGCTCTTTCTTGGTAGAGGGTCATTTGTTAAGTGTATTGTAGTGGGGGTTCTGTTGGATTATGTGGCCACGGAGGTCACTTTCAACTCTACTGTTCTATAATCCTCTCTTAACATATGAATTCATTTCCCAAATCTTATAGAGGAGAATGAGAGACTATTATTAGTTGCATCTCCTCATTAAACCAGAAGGCAGTGGTAAGAAAACTTGTTTACAGAAATTTTGAGAGACTCAATCTAGATCATTCTAAGAATATTTAAGTACAAAACTGGAAAGAAGACAACAAACAGATGAAAAATATAAAAGATGTCTGAAATGAATAGATCCATTCATTAAATGGACATTTATAGAGCATCAACAATGTACAACAATCAGTGTCTGTCAAGATTTCTATAGCAAATTATTTTCTCCATCAGTGATGGCGGAGGCGTCTAATTTGAGCTTTCACATCATAGTACCCAATGTGCTGTGTGAGAAAGTAGAAATAGCCTGAAAGAAAGAGATAGGAAGAGCAGCTGTGTAAGACCAAGTAAACCCAACAGAGCTTTGTGTTGGAGGTGACAATTTGGAGGATGATGAGGATTGATTCTCAAGATGCCTAAAAGAAAAGAGATAGTGAAACATGAACAGATTACCCAGAACAGAGGAGAAGGAAGATCAGAAGAAGAAAGAGACAATTAGGGTAATGTTTATACTACTGTGTTGAATATAATATATTCTTTTAAAAATAATCTATGCAAAATAGAAATTTCCATTATTTGAATGAACATTACATTAAATAGGATTGTAGATTTCAAGCTAGAAGGAACTATAGCAGCCATCTAGTCCAATGAGGAAATTAAGGCCCAGAAAACCTGAAGTGACTTGCTTGATCAAGGTCACACAGGTAGTAAGTGAGTATCAGAGCTGGGGATTTGAATCCAAGGCTTCTGACTCCAAGGCCAGAACTCTCCCTCCTGTACCACACATTCTACATTGGAATAATGTCATGTATTCTTCAATGCTTTGCCACATGCAATATCTTCTTTTATCCCACCTTACTCTTCCCTTCATATGACCTCCTGTCTTCTACCTCCATATCTTTGTATAAATGGTCCCCCAAGGCTGGAATGATCTCCATCTCTACCATCATCTCTTGGAACCTGGAGCATACTTCAAGGTTCATCTTAAGTCCTACTTCCTTCAAGAAGCCTTTCCTGATTCCCACGGTTATGTGTCCTGCTCTACCTCCAACTCAATCACTAGGTATTTATTTGGTATAAATTTTGTATTCATCATCTGTCAGTATGTGTGTCTCCTAGTGGAATGTAAGCCTTCTGAAGACAACTATCTCACTTTTGTATTTGAATGTCCCATGTCTAACAGATTATCTGGCATATACTAGGGATTGAATAAATGATTGCTGATTGGTTGATGGATCCTCACATTAACTCCATGAGAATGGGAGTAACAAACCCACCTACACACACTTGTGCTGAATTCCTTCCCATCCACCATCTGCTGCTTCTGCAAGTCCCTTAAACACAAATTTTCTCACGTACAAAGTGAGGGGTTTAGAGTTGCTGCTCTCCAAGGTGCCTGCCTTCTAGGACCAACATTTTATGATTAAGTGGAATTAGAATTAGAACTTTGACCTCCTGACACATTGTCCATTGCCCTGTTACCTTTGAAGGAGTGTGTGTGTGTGTGTGTGTGTGTGTGTGTGTGTGTGTGTTTGAAGGTGAATTCATCACCAGTTTGAGGCTTTTGACATGACTTTCAATTTTTTGAGCTCAGGATATCAGTAAGATTAGCTCTGGGGACCTTTTCATGCTCACAGAAGGTAATGAACTGTTTATTGACAGACACGTTAAGGGAATATTAGATTTCCTATTCTAATGATGATGATGATGATGATGATGATGATGATGATAGAATTTATATAGTACTTTAAGTACAGCACTTTACAAATATCATCTCATATGAGCCTCACAACAACCTTGGGAAAGGTTACTATTGCTACTATTAGACCCATTTTACAACGAGGAAACTGGGGCAGATGGAAGTTAGGTGATTTGTCCAGAGTCACACAGCTAGTAAGTGTGTGAGATTGGATTTGAACTCAGCTTTTTCTAACTTTAAACCTTGTACTTTATCCACTTTGTCACCTAGACTCGGCACTGAAGTAGATGCCACATTGTGATCTCTGTCATCCCTGATGACACAGTGAGATGACCTTTTGTCTATGTGTTTGGAATTTTGGTTTTTTTTCCTCCTGTGTTTACTCTGAGTCTGAGTTGCCTGTGCCAGGGTCTCCCAATATTGGCACATTTGAGATAAGTGAAGAGGATTCAGAGATTTCTGTCAAAGATGCTACTGTCTCTAATTATGTACCAGCTGGGATAATTAGCAAATACATCATGTAGATAGTGTTGAAGCTGAGCCTTAAAAGGAGGTAGGGATTTTGAGAGGAAGAGAAGAGGAGGATACTTAGCTCAGGGTTGAGAGAGAGTCTGTACAAAGACACCAAGTTGGCAGATGGAAAGCCATGTACAGAGAATGGAAAGGAAGCCAGTTTGGTTGGGGCTTAGAATATATGAGAGGGAATGATGTATAAACAGCCTGGAAAGACAGGTTAGAGTCAGATGGTAACAGGCTTTTGTCCACTCATTTAGTGTACCATGTCCATTTTGCCAAAGAAGCGCAACTCAATGCACAAAATCTTTCCCAGGGACACACAAAACTGAGAAACAAAACAAAAGAAAACAAACCCAACCCCCCCCCCCCCCAAACCAGACACACAGGTAGAGATACCCAAGCTACCAGATTCACCAGGGTCTCAGTGCTCTCCATCACCTAACTTTTTCTCTATCTCCCAAAATATACAAACAAGTTACTGTAGTATAACACACCAATCCAAACATTAGCCTAGAGCCTTGGGTTCTCTATGTTTTTGCTTACTGACTACAGGGACTGCCAGACTAGGAGAGTGTCTGGTGCCCTCAATAAGGCTAGCAGCAGCAGTAGCTGCATTTCTTCTCCACAGATCAACTTCCCTGCTTTCCTAATTATGGGAAGATCCTCTATCACATCCAGACCCCATTCTGCTGGTGAAACATGAACTGGAAGTGGCTGCCTTATGGGGCAGGGGGATCCCTGCTCCTGGAGGGCTTCAGGCAAAAGTTGGGGAACCCCTTACTGAGGATGCTAAAGTGGGCTTATGCTTCAGGTAGGTGTTGGCCTGAATGATCTCTGAGGCCCTTTCCATTCTAGGGTCAGAGAGGCTGGATATATGGAATAGTGGAAAGAAAATTGGGTACAAATTCTGGTCCTGCTACTTACTATCTATAAGATAAGTTGTTTCTCATCCCTAAGTCATTCCTCCCTAATAGATATATAAGTGATAGCCAGATAAAACATTTATTAAGTACTTACTATGTGCCAAGAACTATGGTAAACTGAAGGCAAGCAAGATAGTCCCTATCCTCAAAGAGCTTAAATTTTAATGGGGAGTTGGAGGATAGGAGCAGAGGTGGGCACCAGAGCTTGGGCATGGGGAGGAGCAGACCACAAAGTGTTGTGGAGGTATGAACCTTGGTCAGATTTCACCCATCAAAGCTGAAGGACCCAGATCACCGGTGGGGAGGAGGTGGAGGTGCTGATTCATTCTAGTAGAGAAGGCATGGTGAGGCATGTGTTCTTAAATGCATATCTTCAGTATTTACCTATGTGTATATTGTTTCTCTTCAATAGAATGTAAGCTCCTTGAGGGCAGGGTAGGTTTGGTTTTTGTCTTTGAGACTCCAGAGCCTAGCATAGTGCCTGGCATATAGTAGGTACTAAGTGAATGACCATTGTAATGGATGAACAAATGATCATTTCTGGGTCTTAGTTTCCTCATCTGTAAAATGAGGGTATTAGAACTCAAACGTCTTTTTCAGCCTTAAAATCTTATGAAACCTCTTTGAGTTTTGAAATAGGAGCAGAGGAACATACCAGGGTTTGCCCTGGGAGTGTGTGTGTGTGTGTGTGTGTGTGTGTGTGTGTGCCCTTCCTGTTGTGATTGGCAGTCACTTGATGTATTCTCCCCCACCCCAACTTGGTGATGTCACTGGGCAGGAATAGCTTTTGAGTTCATCTCCTGGATTGATTTCACCACATGGTGTGGAAGTAGGTTAAGTGAGTTGAGACACTCCATTCAAATAGCAGCAATGAGGCATTCAGAGCTACCAGAACATCCAGTCCTTTGTCAACAAAAGCTCTAATAGAGGGGAAAGCTAGGAACTCCCCCAAAGAGGAAATGACATCCTAGCCCCTGCTTCAGAAAAGTCTGACTAGCACAGGGCATGCTAAAGTTAGTGGGAATCCAAGAGCCAAAGGATTGGTACTGCTCACTGGGGCTGTCTGGCTTCTACAATGCAGTAGCGTGGGAAGGTTTTGAGAAGTGTCTGTTTGGGACAGAGGTCTGTTTCAAAGAGGTGACTGAACTTCCTGTTCTGACCTATGAGGAGGTCAGGCAAGGAGTTTGGCTCCTTACACAGCCTGCCTCTGTCCCTGATTGATTGCTGGGCACACTTTGCCTCCTCTGAGAGTTACTGTCTGGTTGGTTACCAGGTATGATTCCTTGGAGCTTTGGTATGTGGCCCTGGAGGCAATTGTAAGAAAAAGAAATGGTAATTATCAAGTCTTGTCAATGGCAGGATAATGCTGGTGGGGGGGAGGGTGGACCAATTTGACCCAAGGACCATGGGGATCCTTGGGGTAGGGTGGGTGATTGTGGGAGGTCCTAGCTGCAGACAGTAGATGGACAGTCGGCATGAGGGAGGTCCAGGAACAAGCAGTGAAGAATTAGGGTTAAAGGGTAGGATTCTAATCCTGGACAGCCCTTAGTGGAACAGAGTTGGACAGTTCAGGGGGAAGTTGGGGAACTGAACAGGGAACCCATTTAGGGACTCAGACGTGGGAACACAAAACAATTAATAAAAGGTATCTAAAGTGGAGGCAAGAAGTCAGTCATGGGAACATGAAGTTAAGGTCAGAGTTAAACTCACAATGAGCTTATTGGATGTTGTGGATAAATTACTGGTCTAGATCTCCTTTTCTTTCTGCACGGGAGGTATTGTGTTCCTGCTTCTGAGAGTGAGGATAGAATCAGGAGCAATGCAGAGGGGGAAATGTAAGCTTGGTGTAAAGAAAAGTTTCTAACAACTCGGGTCACCCAAGAATGGGATGGCTAGCCTCGGGAGGGAGAGGGGAACCGACATTTATTAGGTGCCTACTATGTGTCAGGCATTATGCTAAGCTTTAGGGAGGGAGAGCTTGTTTATTTTATTGCATTTCCATGAGACTTTGAGATCATAGAAAGCCTGGTCCAAAGGAAGCAAAACAAGGATGTGCTATAGAGAAATGAATTTGAAGCAATAGTTTTCAAAGGAAGACCTACATGAACTGGTGCAGGGTGAAGTAAGAAGAACCAAGAAAATGATATACACAACTAATAATTTCAGTCACACAATGACTAGTAATTTAAATTAAAAATATGAAGTGAAGCTCAATATTTTGTAATTATAATTGATTCTGGTCCTGGAGCAGAAATGAGGAAATGTACCACCCTTCTTTTGTCGAAGAGATTAAGGACTAAGGGATGGAATACTGAATATGTTGGCAAATGTGCTGTCATTTGGTATTGCGTAACTGTTTTTTCTTAATCACTGGAAGAGAGGAGTATTTGTGTGTGTGTGTACATACGCACATACCTACATATACATATATATACATAAAAGATTGTAATGTAAACATAAGAAGTGTCAACAAGACAAAAAAAACCTGAAATGATTTTAAAATAGTCAACAAGCATTTATTAAGCACCTACTATGTGCCGAGCCCTGTGCTCAGAGCTGAGAATACAAAGAAAAGCCACAAAAGAGTCCCTGCTTTCAAGGAGCTCACAGTGTAATGGGGGAAATGGCATGCAAACAAATATATACAAATAAGATGCATACATTGTACAGGATAAAATTGGAGTAGTCAGGAGCACAGAGCATGTCAGAAAAAAGGAGAAGAGAGTTGGAGGAAGGAAGAATAATGAAACGGCATTCCCTGCCTTGCTAGGGATTTATGGACATTGAGATTTTCTCTTCCACCCTTGCCAAGACTGAATTTTGGGTACTGATGCAGCCCTTGGAGGTTTCATCATTCTTGTGGCTGACTGGCTTGATATGGAAATACTCTTCCAGTCTTCAAAGACTGTTGCTCATCCACTGGGGGAACAGAGATAGCAGATGTCTCATCTCTCAGCATTCCTGTGGTGAGCAAACATGATGGTCTTCTTGACCAAAGGTCAAGAGGCGGCACCTTTTGTGATCATCCAAGGGGTAATCCATGATGTCTGGCTCTCCTGGCATGATGCTATGGGGCTGGGGCCAGGCTGAAATTTTAGGGTTTGTTTTGGCCCTGCAGGTGAGTAGGTAGTTTGGTCTGGACTCGGGTAGTGAAAAGTGTGCTGTGAATGTGTTTTCTTGAATCTGTGTAACAGTTCTATTTTTAGTGAAATTGATGCATTTACCACTACAATGTGACATCGAGTAATTAAAATTAAAATTGCTTGCTTTGTCTTAGCAGAGAAAATTCAGAATGGGAATGAGAGTGCTCAGAGTTTATAAGAGACTGAAAGTAGGTAATGGGTACCAGGTAGATGACCTTGAAAGTCACTTCCAGTTTTGACTTTCAACATTCTAGGTTCTCTCCCAGCTGTGACGGGAGATGTTCTAAGGTGCTTCCCAGTTCTGCCATTTTGTTCTAAGACCTCCTCAGGTTCTAATATTCTGTGTGAATTCTCTTCCAGCTCTAGCATTGTGTCCCAAATGTATGAGCCTACTGAGGAGTCAGGAAGGGGGCCCTCATGTATGATCAGCTCCTGGGATCTTCTCAGGGAGGGGGGTGACTATGACCCGAGGACCAAATCTAGCCTGCCATCTGTTTTTATATGACCTGCAAGCCAAAAGTGATTAATATTAAATTAACCAAAAACACAAATACACAATATGTGTATACATGTATATATCTGTGTATACACATATACACACACACGTACATACGTGTGTGTATTCTTAGCTCACTGGGCCATTCACAAAGCTGTGAATTTGGCCCTCAGACCATGGCGTACGGATGGTTATTGCATGAAGATGTGCCTTGTACATCTCTATCAACTTGCTGTTTTTCAAGTGATCCTCTGACACTCTCCTTATTCCCTCTCCTTACCTTTTTCAAGACTCAGATCAAATCTTATCTTCTGCAGACTTTTCCTGGTCATCCCAGATGCTAATTCCTTCCCTTTTCAAATTATCTTCAATCTATCCTGTATATACCTTAGTACCTAGGTATTTAGATGTGGTCCTTCCATTAGTGCATGAGTCCCTTGAGGGCAGAGACCTTATTTTCGCCTTTTCTTCTATCTCCAATGCTTAGCACTTTGTTTAACACATAGTAAGCACTTACTAAATGTTTATTGGCTGGTTGATTGAATAGGGATTTTGCAAAGGGGAGACAGATCTACGCAACAGAGCAGGATATTGGGTGAATAGGAATGTCAACAGTCACTGAGGTACATTGAGGAGATTGAGCCAGAGGAACGGCCAGCTCCCTGCAGCCTGGATCCTAATACAATAATGACTTATTAGCCTGAATCTTGATAGAACAATGTGTTCTCCCACTCTTCTTAGCCCCTTGGATTTCAGCCCTATTCAAAGCCCCTGGTATCCACCCAGCCCAGGCTTTTATATTTCTTATTGCTCTTGTAAAGAGTTGACCTACTCCTTCCTAACATTCCTCCCAGGTCACCCTTCCTTGCCTAGGGATTAGTTTGATCTTTTATCTGTATTATTTTCACACCTTCACTGAGGAAAAGCTTTGACTGTACCCTATTGTCATTCAGTCCTATTTTGGAAAAGGCCAGGGCTGGCAAAGGCCCTTTCCATGGCATGGGGGAAGGGGGAAGTTAGGAATAGTGGAGGAAGGAGAATGGCAACCCCCCACCCCAGACCTATTTGGGGGGATCATGCACTTTCAGCTCGAGAGTGCTCATTCTCATCTTATTAGCTCCCATCACAGCTGAAGTGTAGGCTGGGCTCTTTGCTCCCATCGGTGAGCAAGACACCGGAAGAGCTTTCAGCCTTTTGAAAGGGGATTATAGGGGCCGCAAAGCCCTTCAGTCCTTCTGTCATTTTTATCCTATTTCAGGCCTCCTTAGCTCTTTGCAACTCCACCCCCTGCCCAGCTCTACCCCCTCACCCTCACCAGACCACCTGGGTTCCATTCTTCCCTATTGTAGTTCAGAGACATCTCCCCTTGACAATATCCACTTTCAGGGATGCACCATGAACATCTGTGTGCTAAATATAAGCACCACTTTCCCTGAAGAGTCTACATTGCCTTCCATTGGAACTAAGTCCCACAGTACCCAGGAAAGGCAATGGGAACCTCTCCTGGAAGGTTGGGTTTGTCTCTAATTATGCAGATGTGTTCTCAAGCTGAGTAGCCTATGAATTGCATGGTTCTCAGCCTGCATTCCTTTAAGTGTTTGGGATGTGCAAAAATCTACATATTTTAGCGCAGAAGCAGGTTGAGCAGCCACCGGAATGGTTGCATTAGGTCATAGGGTCACTGGGCCTCTTCAGGCGAAGGCTGGGTGATCGCTTGTGGGGATGCTATAGAGGGCAATTCTGGGCAGGGGACAGCTTCAGCAAGAAGGGAGAGAGCCCTGATTCAGAATCAGAAGGGCCAAGTTTGAATTCTGGCTCTTCCAAATGGGTGACCTTGGGCGAGTAGTCTAGGCCTCAGTGTCCTCAATTGTAAAGTTAAGAGTTTAGATGATTTCTAAGTTCTGTTTTAGCGCTGACTCCTGTGATCCCATCATCCTACAAAACATTGAGTTCCTTTCCAACACTGAGATTCTGTGACCTTGGGAATTTCTAACTTCCTGTCTCTGATTCTCCTTACTCAACAGTCACTTGGGAGGGAGGTGGTGGTGGTGGAAGGAACTGAAAGGTAAGAAATGTTACATGACACCTGGAGATTTAATCATTCTATTTTCCTGTACCATATTATGCCAATCTTGTGTAATCTCATACTTCTATAGATAGACCATTACTTTGAGTGTTGATGATGGTGGTGATAGTTATCTCAATAGTGCTTTAAGGTTTGCCAAATACCTTATATGTAGTATTTCATTTGAGCCTCACAAGCAACACTTCATAAACTGTGGGTCATGGCCCCGTATGGGGTCATGAAAAATTTGGCAACAGTAAAAGATTTCTGAATGCGCAACGACCAAAAATTAATTCAAATCAAACAAGTAATGCATCCGAGGTGTTCCTGGCAGAGCTTGTCCATGTTGCATCTCATGACTTCACTGCTGCCTTGGTTGTGAACACATAGCATTGACGATTATAAAATCAAAATATCAATCAACTCTGAAAAACGTTGAAGATGCTCTACGTCCTACAGTATCAAATATTCTGCCAAGATTTAACTCCTTACATAGAAATAAACAAGTACATCTACATCATTAATATGCAAATTTGCTTTTGTCTTTAAAAATGGTAAAATTCTATATATATCAAAGAATTGTTTTAAAATAAATTTCTTTATGATTTATTATCAGTAAATGTTTCATTTGTATACTTATTTTATATACCTATATACCCAGGGTGTAAAAATTTCTCTGGGGAAAAGGGATCATGAATGGAAAAAGTTTAAGAAGCCCTGATCACAACAACCCTTGAGGGTAGGTACTATTATTATCCCCATTTTATAGATGAGAACACTGATGTTGACAGAAGTTAAATGACTATCTCAGGATCCTACAGCTAGTATCTGAGGCAAGACTGGAATTAATATCTACCTTTCTGACTCAAAGTCTGGTGCTCTGTCTACTACATGACATGACTACCTATAGAGATCATTTCAATTCAACTCCTTCATTTCACAGATGAGGAAACTGAGGTCCAGAAAGGGTGACTTGCCCAAGGTCACATGACTAGTAAGTTTAAAAAAGTGTGTGTGTGTGTGTGTGTGTGTGTGTGTGTGTGTATGTGTATGTGTGTATGTGTATAAAATCAAGTCTAGAATTCTGATAGTGGAAAGACTTTCAACTATACCAAGCCCCTTGTCAATTACACTATATTACTTAGAACTTCATATCTTCTTTGACTTTCCTGGACTTTGGACTATGCTTGCCTCCATGACCCTAATTATTAGACCTGGAAGGGATCTTCCATTTCACCTAATCCAATCCTCTCATTTTCTAGAAGAGGAAGCAGAGCCTTAGAACAGTGAGGTGTTTCATCCATATGCACATAGCTGGTAAGGGACAGAGTTTAGATTTGAACCAGGTTTTCTGACTTTAAGTCCAATGCTCTTTCCATTCCACTACTGGGGTTCTATTGGCTCTTTGTGGTAACTCTTTTCTTAGGGACCTCCAAAAGTAGCCTGGAGCTTGGGGAAGAGTGAAGATTCATTTTAATTCAACTTACTGGGTACCTACTATGTGTCAGGAACGGGGTATGCAAAGAAAAAAAATGAAACTGTCCTTGCTTTCAAAGAACTTACATTCTATTGAAGACAAATAACATATGCACAGGTATGGCATATCAGATAATCATTCTCCACCAATAATGAGAGTCTTATGCAAATGGACTCGAGCCCTGGGTTACCTAAATGCAAAATATATGCAAAATAGTTAGGGGGCAAGGGAGCACTAACAACTACAGAGAATCAGGAAAGACATTTGAGCTGAGCCTAGAAGAAAAATAGGAGTTCCAAGGGGTGGAACTAAGGAGGAAGAGTATTCCAGGCAGGGAATTTGTACAAAGACCCAAGGGTGAGAGGTGGAATTTTGTGTGTGAGGAAAAGACAAGTAGACCAGTAAGACTGGAGTGTAGAGTGAGTGACAGGGAGATGGATGTAAAATTAGCTGAGTGACTGTGAGTGAATCAGTGAATCCTTCTGAACTTTAGTTTTCTACTTGGGACAGATTGGAGTCAGATTATGAGGGGCTTTAAATGTCAAAAAGAAAAGTTTGTATTTTATTCTAGAGATTCTTAGTGGCTTCTACAGAACAACTGAAGCTTCCTGAGCAGGGCACTGACGTGATCAGAGCTGTGCTTTAGGGAGACCAGGCTCGTCCCTATGTGGAGGATAGATTGAAGAAGTTGGATGTGGCCTTTCCTAATTAATTGGACACCAGTTAGGAAGCTATTGTGATAAGTCAGGCAAAAGGTGATGAGTATTCGAATTAGAAAGACAGGATGGCGTTGTGAGTGAAGAGAAGGGAAGAGATTTGAGAAATGCTACGAAGATAGAATTGGTAAGACTTGACAACTAATTAGGGGAGAGGGCAGGGGAGGGGAGGGAAGTGAGAAGAAAGACTAGAGAATGCCCTTAGGTTTTGAATCTGATGAACTAGAAGAGTGATGATGCCCTGCTCAGAAACAGGAAAGTTAGGAAGAAGAGGTGGTTTAGAAGGAAAGAGAAGGAGGTCTGATTTGGACATGGATGAAGACTTAAGGATATGAAGAAAATAAGTTATTACCAGTTCTTATGAAGGTCATTGATAGAAGTTCCCTGAGCTCCCCTCTTCTGTACTTCAGAATTTCTGTTTTCCCTGACCCCCAATGATCTCTTTTCTTCTTCTCATAGGGAAAGAGATGGCCCCTCTTCCTTGCAATACGAACCCCTTTACCTATGTCCTTGACCTCATCTTCAGAATGGAAAAAGATGTGGCTTTGGGCTACCATTAAGGTTGTCTGAGTTCATAGGGCATATAGTTCAGAGCTTGAAGGAATTCTAGAGATAATCTAATCCCACTCCTTCATTTTAGGAAAGTTGAAACTGGGACCCATAGAGGTTAGGTGACTTCCCCAAGGTCACATAGTTAGAAAGCACTCCTCCTTGACCAACAGGCTATTCTACTTGGGGATAAAGAGAAAGATTTAACTCTATCCTATTTCCCCTGGGCTATCCCATAGGCTAACTTTCCCTTCCTTTCCTCTCTTCTTTCCTCTCCTCTCAACACCCAGGGCTCTCTCACAAGAGAGAATGAACACACCCTTGTGTTTCTAGGAATGAAACTCCCCAAGGCACATTAGATCACATGGCTCATAGTGTATTAGCTTAGTGTCTTAGGGCTCCCCAAATTCCTCTGAACCTGAGACCAAGTAGTACCCTAAGGGTGTATGTATGACAGAAGGTGGAGGCAGGGAATGCAGCAAATTCTCATTAATTTTAATTACTGTCATTCTCTAGGAGAGTTACCATCCTGAGTCCCCATTCTCCAGTCTGAACTGGGATTCATGCCAATTGTCTTCTCCATCATTGGGTCCCTCCAGCACTGTTTAATTATGGAAAGTTTTAATGCATTTCAGATTTTAAGAAAGAGTGGGAGAAGGTAACTGTGGATTTAAGACACGCAGATGGAAACAGACACACCTACAACATGAACACACATATGCTCACAGAAAAACCCACCCAAAGCAACACAAATACACACTTCCTTACACATGGTACTCCTATGAAAAGAGCAGAATACTTCAGTTTCAGGTCCAAATTTAACACTAGCTGGGTGGGTAAATAAATCATTATACACTTTGAGTTTTCATTTCTTCAGCGTGTTACCTTCCTTCCAGGTTTGTTTTCAGGAAAATATTATGTTAAAACATACAACAACAACACCACACACACACACACACACACACACACACACACACAAGATAACTCAGATATATGTATGCATATACAGACACTTCCTTACCCCCCACAATACACAGGGCCATATACACATACAAGTACACATGAATTCACACACACATATACTTATACATTTACTCTGATGACTCTAGAGGAGAGAGTGAGGCTGGTGTCTTTGCACTACTCTGCCTCACTTAAATCCAATTCACTTGCAGGTCAAGACATCACCCTCCTGACATCATTAGTTCTTTTCAAGAACTGAAGAAAGAATAACAACATACGCATAAGCACATACATAGATACACATTGGTCGATTCATTTGAGTGACTTAGTTTGGAGATAAATTAACCAAGCTAATTAAAAAAATCAAATTGGTCAATTCAGTCCAACTAAATTTTGAAGGTACGTAGTAGGTATTTGACAAACGTTTGTTAAATGAATGGGTGGATGGAATAATGGACAGAAGGAAGGACAGATGGATGGATGGAGCTAGGTAACCTATTCTTTATGGAACGGTAGACTATAATTAATAACAATCAAGATCAGCTGGAAGGGCTCTCTCTCTCTCTCTCTCTCTCTCTCTCTCTCTCTCCTTTCTCTCCTCCATGCTGCCAGAATACTTCATCTCTGCCTTGCCTGTAATATTTACCACTTTCTATTTTGTATTTTTTACATTTGTTTTATATTTGAACTTGTTTCAACCCCCACTCCTCTGTGAGCTCCTGGAAGTTACATTTCATTTACATTTATCTCTATAGATTGTAAAGCACCTAATACAGGGTATTATACACAATAGGAATGGAGGAAAGGAAGAAGGAAGAAAAGAAGGAAGGAAGGAAGGAAAGAGAGAAAGAAAGGAGGAAGGAAGGAAATAAATACATTTATATGGTGCCTACTATGTGCCAGGTACTTTGCTAAGTAATTTACAAATACTATCTCATTTGATCCTCACAACAATTCTAAGAGGTAGATGCTGTTATAATTCTCATTTTACAGTTGAGGAAACTAAGGCAAATGGAGGTTAAGTTGCCCAGTGTCTGAGGCTAGATTTAAATGCAAATCTTCCTAACTCTGATCCCAGAGCATTATCCACTGTGCTACCTAGCTGCCTCAAAGAAACTAGACCATATGGAAGTCGAACCTGTGACCTTGGCGTTATTAACACCATGTTCTAACTAGCTGAGCCAACTGTCCCCTCTGTAGCTACTCACTGAATAATTATTCAATGAGTGCATGGATTAATGAATTGATAGGCATGATAGATTTGAGGTCAATGTCATGATGGCCATTGTAACTTTAATTCGCCATTTATAGGTATTCATGATGGGCTTTTAAGGAAGCTATTGAAAACTTAAGATATGTCACATTTTTGGCAGCTCCAGATGTGTAAACCTGGCTAAAGTGAAGGTTTTGGCTAATACTAACCTTAGCTAGAAAAGAGATCTGGTGAATGTTCAAACTTGTAATGCACAAATGGCTTTCAAATCCTGTTATCCTAACTTAGCAACTTTGAAGTGTGTATATGTGTATGCTCAAAGGAAGGAAACCTACTATGTGACAGTAGTAAGCAATAATAAGACAGAAGTTATCACCTGCTATGTGATGGGCACTGTCCTAAGTGCTTTACAGTTATTATTCCATTTAATCCTCATAACAACGTTGGGAGTTGTTACCATTATGGCTCCCTCACTCCCATTTTACATATGAAGAAACTGAGGCAAACAGAGGTTAAATGACTTGCCTAAGGTCATACAGCTAGGGAGTGTCTGAGTCTGGATTTGAACTCAGGTCTTCCTGATTCCAGGCCCAGACTTCTAACCAATTGTGCCTTCTATCTATTGCACCACCTAGCTGCCTCTGTGGAAAGATAGCTGAGCTCAAGCAGAAGCTTCAACTAATGAGGTAGTGGGTTATAATAGACTTGGCATTGGAAGACTTGGGTTCAGATCCTACATCTTACACATAAGAGCTGTGTGGCAGTGGGAAAGTCGTTTTTACCACTTTGAGCCTCAGTTCCTCCGTAAGCAAAGTGGAGATACACCTCATAGGTAGGAATTACAAGGAAAGCATTATGTAAATCACAAAATCTTATATAAATGTGAGTTATTATTCATGGCATCTCAGAGTTCACAGGACCATGGATTTAGAACTGAAAGGAATTTTATAGGCCAAATGATCCAAGCCTTCCATTTTATATATGAGGAAACTGAGGCCCAGAGGACTTAAGTGACCTGTCCATAGGCATAGGTAGAGTATGAAATCAAACCTAGGTCCTCTGACTCCAGATCCATCGCTCTTTCAATTCCCTAGACTGTCCTTAAATGACATTTGGTCCAGCTTATCCTGGCCTGCAAATCCCTTCTATACATGTTAGTTTTCCCGAAACTACACTTCTCTGTTTGGATTTCACCAGAATGTAATCATCATGATAATTCCTTACATTTTCACAGCATATTGTAATTAATAAAGCACTTTCATAAACATTGTCTCATTTGGCCATTATCTCATTATATCAGTAGCTCTGAAATGTGGGCAGGGTAGGGATTATTACCTCTATTTTTTCCGATGGGGAAACTGAGGTTAAAAATGTTTAATATTTTCCTTGAAATTATAGTCCTATTAATAAGTAGATCTATAAATAGATATCAGACCATCTGACTCCAAGGTCTAATGCTCCTTCTATTCTCTTGAGTTGTCACTGAAATATGTAACCTCATGTACTTTGATGACTCAAAATATGTGTTGGAGTCACAGAGAAGAATCAAAGAAATTCAAAGTTAGAAGGTTTTATAGTCTAACCCATACCAGAGCAAGAATCTTGTCTACATTATCTCTAACAAATAGTCATCTGGCTTTTGATTGAATCAGTCAACAATCCTTTACAAGGCACCTACCATATGCCAGGAAACCCACTGCTTTCAAAGGCAGTTCATTCCACTTGGAGAGAGCTCTCATTATGAGCAGATTTTTCTTTGTCTCAGGTTTGATTTTGTCTCTTTGCCAATTTCTACTCATTGCTCCTAGTTCTGCTTTCTGGAGCCAAGCAGAAATAGTGATCAAATTCCCCTGTCTTCTCTTCTCTAGGTTAACCATCCCCAGTTCCTTTAGCTGATGGTCAAATGGCCTTTCAGCGTCCTGGTTACCTTCCTTTGGCCAGTCCTTAGGGTATCAATGTCCTTCCTAAAATATGGCATCCAGAACTGAAGACAATGCTCTCTTTTGGATCTGACGATATATGAATACTGTCACATCTTTGCCTATTTTAATGCAACTAAAGATTTCATTTCTGGGGCAGTTAGATGGTGTAGTGGATAGAGCATTGGACCAGGAGTCAGGAAGACTCATTTTCCCGAGTTCAAATCTGACGCTTACTAGCTGTGCGACCCTAGGCTAGTCAATTAACCTCTCCCATCTGGTCCTTACAACTTCCCTCCCTTTGGGATAAATGAAGTTAAGTGTGCTGATCATCAGTTTGCAGATGAGGCTAAGAAAGAAAAAACAATGAGAAAGAGTTAAGAAGCCATATTAGTGGAATATGACCCAAACTCAGGTCTTCTGACTCCAGATCCAGTGGGGTTTTTTGTTCAGTTATTGTTGTTGTTTGTTTGTTTTTGCTTTTTTTTTTTAACTCCTGAAAGTTGTAATCACGTTTTGACAAATACAAGTAAGCATGATACAGCATACCTGAAGGAAAACAGGTGCCACTAGCAACATCTACTGCGACATGTATTTCTGTGTAGTCTGCCCTAGTCAGATCACAAGAAGAATAAATACTGAGTTTCGTTCTAGGTGACACATTTTAGGAAAGATATTGATGAGCTACAGAGCATCCCAAGGGGAATATGGATGGTATAGGGCTTTGAATTTATGCTCTATGAGGACTGGGCAAAGGAGCTTGGGATGTTCAGCCTAGAAGAGAGAAGACTTTGGGGGGACCTGATAGCTTTCTTCAAATATTTGGAGATTCTCATGTGGAAGAGAAAATCGATTTAGTCTGTTTGGCCTCAGAGGGAAGAACTGGGGATATGGATGGGAAGTTGAAAAGTAGTCCATTTTGGACAATCTTCCTGACAAAGAGAACCATCTGCAAGTGGAATGGGCTGCCTGGGGACTTATTGGTTCCTCCTCACAAGAGGTCTCCAAAGCAAGGAGAAGTGAGACAGTACAGAATAGTAGATACAGCTCTGGACTTGGAGTCAGAAGTCCTGAGTTCAAATCCTGCCTCAGCCATTTACTACCTGTGTAACTCTGGGCAAGTCAATTAATCTCTTTCAGCCTCAGTTTCTTCATTTGTAAAATGAGTATAATAATATGATCTACTGTCTTGGATTGTTGTGAGGATCAAATGAGATAATGTAAAGTACTTTGTAAACCTTAAAGTGCTATATAAATGTTAGTTATTATTATTATTAATGACGCTATAATAATGATGATGACAATGATGGTGATGGTGGCATCACCACTTGGGTTTGTTGAAGAAGTGATGCTTGTTCAGAAATTGGTTGAATTAGATGGTTGTTGAGTGAAGTGAGGGAGGCAGATGCCAGTCAGGCAGCCGAGGCTTGAGAAATGAGCTGGTGTCCTCTAGGAAAGAACACTGGATTTGGAGTCTGGGAATTTGGGTTTGGGTCCTGGCTCCATAAGGTCCTGCCTCGCTGATCATGAACAAGTTGCTGACTCTCTCCAGGCCTCACATTTCTGCTCCTTAAAATAAGAGAATTGCTCTAGAAGATCCCTGCAGTGTTTTCAAGCTTGAAATCTGTGATTTGAGATGGGCAACCCCCATTCTTCCCTCTAAATGAGTGGTGAGGAAACTGGAGGCTGGGGGTGAGGACCACTTAGTCAAAACTCCCATAAAATGTAGGGAATAGAGAGAGATCAGGAGATGGTGAGTCCAGCAGGGTCAAGGGCTAGGGACACCTAAGCAGGTTTGTGGGCAGAGAGGCAAAGCAGTCAGCCTAAAGACTAAGACTGATAATCATAGATAAGTGCTGGAGCTAGAGACCATTTAGGCCAATCTGATCATTTTATAGGTGAAGAAATTAAGGTTAGAATGATATGCCCCAGGTCACATAGGGAGTAAAAGACAGAATGATGCATCCACTAACTCCCAATTCATTGCTTTTTTTTTTTTTTTTACTATACCAGCGCTTGCCTTTAATAATAGCCCAACATTCACATTCACATTTTTATGGTGCTCTAAGGTCTATATAATAAAAGAGGTTTCTTTTGTTATCATTTTCAGATAGTCTCATGATTCAGAGGTTATCTCTCTTTTTCTTATTTTCTAGAACTTGCATTTAAAAAATTGTTCAATCTTTTGAATTTGTTCTGGTATTTCTCTTCATCTTATAGCCACTGACTTTGGTCAATTCTAATTCTCAGTGAGTCTATCTATTATTTGATCAAGGTTTTGTACCTCCTAAACTAAGCAGTTTATTCTCCCAATTCTTTCCTTTAGATCTGTCATTGCCTTTCCAGTTCTTGCCCCTAGAATTCTGATTTCATTTGTAATATTGTTTTAAAATTCTTCATTTCCCCCCAGGAATTCTAGTAGACCTTGTGATCAAGTGCTTTTCTTTGAGGCTTTGCTTGTAGATCTTATGGAGTTATTTTCTTCTTTTGGGTTTTGAATGTCCCTGGATCCATACTATTTCATTCTCATCAGTATCTTCTTTAGTTTACTCCTTTTTATAATCTTAACTGAATTGAGAAGTTGTGTCAGGGCTAGGCTCTGTTCCCTTCTGGAAAGAACGGTGGAGTTCTGTTTGGTCCTAGTGTCTATTATCTGAAGTCCTTCCATGACTTCATCTCAGGACTTAGTTCTGTGTTCTTCAAGGACCTCATTGAGCTACAAACTTTAGAGTCCTGAAGTTTAAACTGATTATTGGCTTCTCAATCTGAACTTTTCATTTTCTTGACCCTGGTTTAGGGTCAATACAACACAACTGCATGCTCCAGGTATAGCTGACTTGCTTGTGGTCTATGCACCCATCTTCTCGATGCACAGGTTTCCTTGGATCATCACTGGTACACATACCAGAAGGGTTCCATGCACTGTACTCCATGGGTTTTCTGACTAGACTCCTTTTTTTCCTGGCTGAAGAATTCTGGCTGTCCCTTTGTGTAGTCCTGGGCTAGAGAAGTGTACTTACTTAATACATCCAGAGGACTAGCTTTCAAACAACTGACATAACTTTCAGGTCATCTAAGGCATAAAAATCTAGCACACAAGAGGTTGGGACTCTCTATGACTTCTCATTGTCATTTGAGTCAACACACCCTTCTGACTAGCTACACCCATTGTCATAATTGTGGAGATGAGGGGAGCAGTGCCCACCTGGATCAACACTGAATCTTTGCTGAACATTTTTTCCCATGCTTTCACCAAGTAAACTTTTCTTTGTTAAATGTCACATGGTCTATAAGTATCTCATTCAGATCCAATCCTGATTCTGACCTGCTAGACTTAACACCTATGGATTTTTTTTTCTCCACAAAGAAGTCTACCCCTATCCTGTACCTTTGCAATTAAAAAAAAAATCCAAGTGTAGGACTTTATGTTTCTCCCTATTGTGTCATTACTTTATTTTTCTAGAACATAAAGATACATTTGAATATTAACACTGTCATCAAACTTGTCCTTCCCAAGGTTGTCATCTGAAAATTTGAAAAGCATGCCATGTAAGTCTTTATCCAAGTCATAGATAAACACATTGAACAGCAAGGGGCCAAGAAAAGAGGCCGCTGGCATCCCACAAGATACCTTATTCCAGGTCGACATCAATTCCTTAATCTCTGAGTTCGTTCACTCAATTAGGTCAAAATCCACTTAGTTGTACTATTATCCAGACCGCATCTCTCCATCTTCTCTACAAGGGCATCATGAGAACCTTTGTCAAATGTCCTGATGAAATCTAGTCTCACTATGTCTATGACATTCCCTTCAGCTGCCAGTCTAGTAATTATGTCCAAATCCCTCTTTTCTAAACTCCTGCTTCTAACACATATAGACTGAAACACATCACTTAGCACTTAATTCCAGTTCTAACATTCTATGTTCTCAGGTTCCTTTCAGTGCTTACATTCTATATTTCAAGGTCCCTTCTAGCTCTGACATTCTATGTTCTAAGGCTTCTCCTAATTCTTATATTCTTTATTTTTTAAAAAATTTATTTATTTATTTTTAGTTTTCAACATTAACTTCCATAAGCTTTTGAGTTTTAAATTTTCTCCCCCTCCCTCCCCCCGCTCCTTCCCCAAGATAGCATGCAATATGATATAGGCTCTACATATACATTCCTATTAAACATATTTTCACATTAGTCACATTGTAAAGAAGAATTAGAACCAATACGAGGAACCACAAGAAAGAAGAAACAAAGCAAAACACAAGAAAAAAAAAGAGCAAATAATATGCTTCTATCTGCATTCAGACTCCATAATTCTTTCTTTGGATGTGGATAGCATTTTCCATCACGAGGCCTTTGGAGATGTCTTAGATCCTTGCATTGCTGAGAAGAGCTAAGTCTATCAAAGTTAGTCATCACACAATGGAGCTGTTACTGTGTACAATGTTCTCCTGGTTCTGCTCACTTCATTCAGCATCAATCTATACAAGTCTTTACAGGTTTTTCTGAAGTCTGTCTGCTCAATGTTTCTTATAGCACAATAGTATTCCATGACATTCATATACCACAACTTGTTCAGCCATTCCCCAACTGATGGGTATCCCCTCAATTTCCAATTCTTTGACACCACAGAAAGAGCTGCTGTAAATGTTTTTGTACATGTGGGTCCTTTTCCCGTTTTTATGATTTCTTTAGGATATGGCCCTAGAAGTGCTTTTGCTGGGTGAAAGGGTATGCACATTTTTTATAGCCCTTTGGGCATAGTTCCTCTTCTTTATTTCAAGGTCCCTTCCAGCTCTAACATTCTACATATGAAAGACCCTTCATATTCTGATATTCTAGTGTTCTAACATTCTGTATTTTCAAATCCTTTCCAATTCAACAGTTCTATGATTCTGAAATCTTTCCCCAAACCCTTATAAAATTTGGATGTGCCCTCAAGGGAACAGTTTGGTCTTGGCTCTTCAAGATGCCTTAGGCCAAGAGACCCTGAGAAATGCCAGGGCAGGAAGTCAGCCATGTCAAAGGCTGGTGGAAGGGAGGCACAGGAATGTGTGAGCTGGAATTCTCCGCCTTAGGTTAATTCATCGCCGGAGGCCCAACCTGGCTGGATGGCTGTCTGTGGCTGTCTGTCGGGGCAACAAAATAAATTACAGTCTCAGAAGCTTAGGTCTACTCTGTACTAGGAAATTATTCACCCACCACAATCACCTTCTGGAAATCATTCACCATGGGAAGAATTACAAACAATACATCAGCTATTTGTCTCGCGTGGATACGTTCCAATTAGACCAGAGTCCGTGGTGGGAGCGGCAGAAATTAGATGGAATCCTGCATGATTCCAATGAAATACATGAATAAGGTTATTCTGGGTCTTTGGATACTAGCGCTGGAAGCAATTTTTGAGGCCATCTAGTGCACCCCTGTTGTTTTTAAAGATGAATAGAAATGTGTCCCCAAGAGAAGTGACTTCCCCAAGGTCACACAGCAAGTTAGTGACAGAGGCAAAATTAGAAAATGTAACTTGAGTCTCCTAAAAAACTTTAGAGATCATCTTATTCTGCACCCCCATTTTATAGATGAAATAACTGAGGCCCACAGAGGAAAAGTGATTTGTCAAGATCAGACAGCTAGTTAGTGGACATCCTGGAACTTCTGTACTTTCTTTATGTTATAATAAAAGAACCCACCCATCTTCTCTTCTCTAGGATGCAGCACTCAGTATATCTACTCCATCTCCCCCAAAGTCATGCTTTTAACCACAGAGACAAATGACTCTCTCTTCAAAGTTTAACCCTTTATGCTAATAAAGTCTTTCCTAATGTGCTCTGTCATATTGTATGAGATGTGTAGGTTGTAGAGTAGGTGGGGAGAGTCCTAAGGCTGTATTTCACAGATAGAATTCCTTGGGTCATAGCTCCAGGTAGTGTCAAAGGATCTGCAAGAGATTAGGGAGTTGGTAAAGACAAGTCACCCTAGTTAGTGGGTCTCTCCTGGGGCTACAGGGGAAGACAGGAATGTCACAAGCTGAGGGAGGGGTTGGGCATGGGAAGGTTGAAGCCTGCTGACCTGGACAGCAGATGCCTATCTACCTCCTATTCCATGGAACTTAGAACTATTAAGGACCTTCTACTCTAACCATCTTCACTTTATAGATGAAGAAATTGAGACTCGAGCTAATTGATTTTCCTAGGGTCACATATAAAAGGTGTCGGAGGTAGGATTGAACCCATGTCTTCTTGGTTTAAAGTTCAGCCACTTTTCTCTCTACTTAAATTTTGCCCCTTCTAGAAGCCTGAGATGAAATATCAGAAAAAATAAAACCACATAGGGAAAAGAATTCCACATTAAAATATTCGCTACAGAGCAGAATGGTCTTTCCCTAATTGCCAAGATGATACCCATGCCTATGTTTTAGAATTCTAGAATTCAGAGGATCACAGAAGATTAGGTCTGGAAGAGACCACATTGATTATCTAGTCTAAACACCTTATCTTCCCACGGAGGACCCAGAAGTCATCAGAGAGGGAATGATTTGACCAAGGTTACAGAGATAGTAGGGCAGCTGGGTGGTGCAGTGGATAGAACACTGGGCCTGGAGTCAGGAAGATCTGAGTTCAACTCCAGCCTCAGAAATTAGGGGCAAGTCACTTAACTCCTATTTGCCTCAGGTCCTCATCCAATGGGGACACACTGGAGAAGGAAATGGCAAACCACTCCAATATCTTTGCCAAGAAAACCCATACACAAAATCCATGGGGTCAAATAGAGTTGGACACACCTCACCACCACCACCACCAGCAACAAAAATAGTAAGTGGTAAAGCTAGAATCAAGCCTCATAGGATCATAAGAGCTGGACCTCAGGTCATCTGGTCCAAACCTTTCTTATTTGACATGAGGCAACTGAGGCCTTGGGAGATTTGAGAGTAGTAATAATGGGGGATAATAGAAGCAGTGTTGGATTCTAGTCAGGAGAGACTTGAATTTAATCTTGCCTGCACTATCTGCTATCTATGTGGCCATGTGAGTCACCTAACTTCTCCAAGAATATTTCCTTGGACCTGAAATGGGAATAATAATGCCTATATATTACTTTACTCACAAGGTTGCTATGGAGATTAAGTGATAAAATGGATGAAAAGTGCTTTGTAGACCTTAAAATGCGATATAAACACGTGCTCTTCTTGTCAGGCAAAGATCACACAAGCAGTAAAGTAAATTGCAGAGCCCGGATTTGGACCCACGCTCTCTGACTCCACGCCCTGGGCTCTTTCCATTGCTCATGCTGCCTTATATCTGTAGAAATACTGAACAGTATTCCTAACTCTTCTAGGGAGATATTTGATAATTCTACGTGAAAAGGTGGGTGTTCATTTAATCAATTCACCAGTTACTCCACCCCACTTAAAGCAAGGGACAAGATGTTATTCCCTGATACCTTTGTCAGGTGAGAACAATCAGCCAATTGGAAGTGTGAACTTGGTAAGAACAAGCACAAAACAACTCTATTGAATCAATCAATCATAGGCTTTAAACTAAGTTAGAAAGGTCCTTCATCTGTTTAGATGTCTTAGAAAGCCATTGGATGGGCTAGAGTGATATTGCATAGGAAGTAGGTTCAAATAGGTTGAGGAAAATTGGTGGTACTCTGAATTGTTTTTAAAATGGCAGACCAGTTTAGAATCAGAGATTTGAACTTAGTGACAAAAGCCTCCAGCCAAGCTCCTGAGAAATCATTTCTTGAGGGGGGAGGAGAACCTCTTTGTTTCAGCCTTGGCCTTAGTGTCTTCCCGACAACCTGTCTGGCCAAAGGAGGACCTTGTGAATTTCAGAGGACCAGAGGAATAGGATTTTTAAAATTGATGTCCTAGCAGCATCCCAGGACAACGGCAGCAGCTGGTGTTGGTATCTGCATCTGGAACATAGGATAGTCGGGACTCTTTGAGGAAAGGCAGATTTGAGTATCTACAGGGAGCCCAGCAGAAAAGCTTTACTATTCCTAAGTGGGACATCTTGAAGACTCCAGTGAAAGGACTTCCAATAGTTGTGTTACCTCCTCACCATAAGTGCTCTGTAAACTTGATCCCACTTTCCCCTGCACTCTGTATGCGCTGGTAGGACAGTATGGCAGACTTTCAAAGTATGGATGTTTTGTATCAACTCTGCTTATTACATCACCTTAGTAAATACTCCTTTCTAAAAACTAATTTAATCTGGTTGACCATTTGATATCAGCTGATAAAGGGGGAAAGCACACCAGTTGGGGCTCATGAGCTATAGTGTTAGAAAACCACACCTTAAGCCCTTTAGGGTTACCCCTAGGATCCTGAGGGGTGATATGACAGCCTAGCTCTGGGCACCCAACTTGTCAGTGTGAGTGTGGATTGGGAGAATAAATCCAGAGCATGTGCTTCTTTTGCAAGAGGGCAGGCTCAGGGCAAGCATGCTATGTTAACTTCTGGGAACAGTATCCCCCCAGGAACCTTTGCACCAGTCAATAGCTTTCAGCACACCAATTTAAAAGAAATGACATAAGACCGCTGTCCCTCACCTGCCATGGTAAGATTATCATCATCTTTTTTTTATTTTGCAAACTGGAATGCTTCTGAATGCTTTCAGTTTGTGCAAAGTCTCCTGGAAGATGTAATTCCTGAAAATGAACATGGCATTTATATTCATGATGATTATTCAAGACATAGATGACTTGTATCTTTTGCTCTGTTCTCTTCTTTCCAGGTTGGTGACGAAGATGTCATTCTCTCCAGGAAAGTCCTCCTGGATTCTGCAAAGGAGAAAGAAATTGATTTCCCCTTCATCAATGGGAGAAGCCATCTGAAAGTCTTTTTCTTTAGGTCTCTTGGGAGAGTGTGCAACTGTCATTGGCCTACATGGGTGAGAAGAATTGGGTGGGACCTTGGCATCTGTCCCCAGTGGGGACCCTCCACAAACTGGCATACTAGGTGAAATCTGTTTTCATTATGTCCTATTTCTCCTTTTCCATCTTTTGTCATTTGCCCTCAGTGACTTCATGATTCTGCTCATGGCCTCCCCCCCATCTTCCTGCACCCCTGCAGGCTCACTGTCCAATCAGATTTTTTTTCTCCTCTCTTTCTGTGAAAATTCTTCACCCCATTCCTTATTTCCTCAGGGCTCTGCTCTCTATTCATTATGGTGCCAGCTAAGGTGCTGAGGTGGCAATGACCAAACGATTGGAAGGGGTGCTGCATGTGTAACCAGAAGACCTGGGTCCTTACCTACCAGCTGTGTGACCCTGGGCAAGTTATTTGTCCTCTCTGAACTACAATTTTCTCAACTGTAAAATGAAGAGAATAATACTTGACAGGAATCACATTGCATGGTTGCCATGCAAAAAGATTACAAACCTTGAAAAGCCATAGAAATATGAGTTTGTATTCTTATAAAATGGGAAGCTACGTGGTACAGTGTATAGAGCGCTGGGTCTGCAGTCAGGAAGACTCATATTCCTGGGTTCAAATTTGGCCTAAGATGCTTACCGTCTATGTGACCTAGGGCAAGTCACTCAACCCTGGTTGCTTCAGTTTCCTCATCTGTAAAATGAGCTGGAGAAGGAAATGGCAAACTACTCTAGTATTGTTGCCAAAACCCCAGATGGGGTCACAAAGAGTCAGTTTTCCCACCTGTAAAATGAGGGAGGTCTCTAAGCTTCTTCTCCTCTCTTACACTATGTTCTAAGACCTACTTCTACCTCTAAACATTCTATGTCCTAAAGTCCCATCTACTGCTAACATTCTGTCTCAAAGATCCTTCCAGCTCTTAAAATTCTATGTTCTAAGGCCCCTTCTGGCTCTGTCATTCTATCCTCTAAGGACTGACCCCCTTCAGCTGTGACATTCTATGTTCTAAACAAGGGTTTAGAAGATTTAGAGACCTCTTAATCTAAGGTCTCTGAACTTGTTTTAATATTTTGACAACTTAATTTTAATATAATTGGTTTCAGGACCCTAAGTGGTACTTTAAGGGGCAATGGTTGACAATAATGAGGGTAAAAGCATGTTCTAAAGACCAGATTTCCTACTTTCAAGGGTCAACCCTGAGTGAAGACATAACCTAACTCTGGTACCATGAGACTTAGAGGGTAATTGTAGGGATTGAATGAGATAATGTAGATAAAGCATTCTGTAAACTGCTATACATGTCTTGGGAATGAGAAGGACACAACCCTCTCCTCCATCTACTTGATATTGGGCCATTTTCAGAGTGACGGTGGCTCTGATCCAGCACTGAAAGACTTCACTTTGCGATGACAAGGCAGTCCCCTGATTGGTCCCTTGGTCCTCATGCTGGTGGCAGGGGAGTGGGGGTAGGGGAATAGAGGAGGGTGAGGTGGGGTGCTGCATCAAAGAGGACTGGCCACTGAGTTGGAATAAGTGCCCAATAGACTTTAGTGGAAAAAGGTCTTTTCTCTTACTCCTTTTTTTCTATCACTCTTTTTTTATTGAGCATTTCAGTACCACTTGACCATCTCCCTTGGACTTCCTTCAAAGTGGGAGAAAGATAAATAAATAAATAACGTACTATGTGGTGTCGACCACTGGCTTGAAGTCAAACTACCTGTATTCACTGTCCAGGCTGAAGTCATAGCTCTGACATTTGCTGATTGACCCTGGGCAAATCAGTCAGTCTCTATTCGTTGAATTGGCTCTTCTTTAAAGTGGGGAACACAATAACTGCCTTGCCTACGTCATTGGTCATCCTGAGGAAAGTGTTTTGTAAATATTCAAGTATTATGTAGATGTGAGCTGTTGTTCTTTATCATTTGAAGGATGTGAGAAAGAAGAGTGTTTTTCAGACTATGTCAACACACCTGGGACATATGGCGCCAGAACAACTAATCATTTCAGTCAAAACACCAATCAATTCAAGGAAACAGTTTGCCTAGTTACTTCAAAAGTTAGTCCTCTCAAAATTATCCATTAGTTTCTTCATATGGAAAGGCAAAAAGAACATTGAACAGAGTCAGACATAAATTTTTAATTCAGCTCTGCCATGAGCTAGCTATGTGACCTTAGGACAATCAATTTCCCCCCATTTGACCCTCAATTTCTTCATCTGTAAAATGGGGATGATAATATTTATGTTACCTATCTCTAGGAGAGCTAAGTTAAATAATATGCGTGATAGCACGTTGTAATTATAAAGCACCATTTAACCACGATATATTGTGATAGAGACATTCTCTATGAGAAAAATCATCTATTGTGGAGAATGCAGATCAACTACATATGCTGGTGGCATTATGTAGACTCCTCTTACTACCAACATGAAAAGGAATGGCCTCCTGTCCCGATTTGTGTTTTTTTCCGGCCATCTTCCATCTTCTGCAGCCACTCACCAAACTCAAGGATAATTTGAGATTCTAGGCTCATAGATTTAGAAGCAGAAAGTGCTTTAGAAGCCACCAAGTTTAACTCTTTCATTTTACATGTGAAGAGACAGAGACACAAAGAGGTTTAGTGACTCAACCAAGGTCACACAGCTAATAGGTATCTGAGACAGGATTTGAACTTAGGTCTTCCTGACTCAAAGTTAAATGCTCTTTCAATCATGCCACCTACATTGGGCAGGAGATATCCTGGCACCCTTGTGCCTCTAGAAATTCAGAACCAGGGCCAAGCCTGGAGGAACTAAGCTTGACTTTGATGGATGTCCTGGGAGTTGGGTGGTGCATTCCTAAGAGACAGAAATTCAGGGATCCTGCCTGGGGGGCAGGAGACAGGGGAGGGGTAGGCCAGAAAATCAGAGCCTTGTTTGAACTATGGAACTAATGTGGGTTGGGGGGATGGAAATTGACTTGACCAAAGGAACATAAATTAAGGGTAAAAACACGTAAACAATAAGGTTTAGAAAAATCATTTTCCATGAAAAGCCAGTTTCCCCAGGTCAAATACATTTCCAACAATATTGCTTCCCAGTAGACCATGAAGACCTACACATGGCCAAAATATGTAGAACTTTTAATATGCGCCACAGAAACTGAATGTTGGAGCCATGTCAAGCAGTCTCCGGAATTACAATACAAGTCAGACCACATAGAGTAATCAAAGTCTCCATTTATTAAAATGCATTATTTATGACTTACAGAAAGTATTCCATGGCCTTGACAGCAGAGAAATGAGCTAAAAAATTAACTCTTTGATATTATCAGGTTAAATCCATCCTTTCACCTTTTTTCTTTTCAAGTCACGCACAATAATGGAATTTTATTCACAATGCAGAGGTATGATGAACTTCAGTACAGAATTCCATTAGTTCCTTCCCTAATAAATCTTCTGATTCATAGAATCCTTCTATAGACTCATAAATGACTTCCCAAAATGGTTAAAGTTTCTGCAAAGTCTTTTTGCTCCAGGCCAAGACACACAATCCTAAGAGTTATTTTTTTTTTTTATTTTAAAGTTCAACTAGCAGTCTTTGGGCAGCTAGGTGGCACAGTGGATAGAGCACCAGCCTGGAGTTAGGAAGACTCATCTTCATGAGATCAAAAATCTGTCCTCAGTCATTTAGCCCTGTTTGCTTCAGTTTCCTCTTCTGTAAAATGAGCTGGAGCCTGAAATGAAAAACCACTCCAGCATCTTTTCCAAGAAAACCTCAAATGGGGTCATGAAGAGTTGGACACAACTGAAAAATGACCATCGGTCTTTGGCTTTGCAAGCTGGCCCCAAGGAATCATGGGACTATAGATTTAGAGCTGAAATGAGCCTTAGACATCAACTGACCCTTATTTAAAGATGTGGAAACTAAGACCCAAAGAGGGAAAGCAGTTGGCCTATGCTTACATAGCTAGTAAGTGGCAGGAATACATCTAAACATAATGCATTCTCTGTGGAATATAAGTTCCTTGAAGGAAGGGGCTATCTTTACCATGCCTCACCCCTAGAAAAATGTCTGACACATTGTAACTACTTAATAAGTGCTTTTTGATTTGTTGATTGATTGATTGATAGACTGATTTATAGGTCCTCAGATTCCAAGCTCAGGGTTCTTTCCACTATGCCACACTTCAACTCTTCATGGTATTTTTTTCTTCTTTGACTTTGGAATCTGTCTTAGAAATCTGGCTCGACTGACAGCAAACATGGTGGCTGTCTTCATTCTTCATCTCTTCACTGGTCACCTTCATGTTTCAAGTCCTCTCTTTGTTTTCCTACTACTAAACTACTGTGAATCTCTCATCTTTGATAGTCGAGATGACTCTTGGTGAATTTTCCAGTTTGGCAATCATGTAAATTAAGAAAGGTTTAAGGGAAATTATCGAGCAGATGAATCACAGTTGAGAACAAAGCTTTGGAAAATTGCTGAAAAGTCTGAGTGCTAAGGATCACAGCTCATGTGCTCAGAAGAATGAGCTAGAGCAAAAGAATATTCTCCCCAGTTTGGGTGAAGTGGAAGGAAGTAAAGGATCAAATAAGAAAGAAGAGGGGAAGATAGAAAAAGTACACAGTCCTGGGACCTCCAAACCTGCCAAGAAGCATGTCATTGAAAAGACAAGCTATCTTGTAGCAGACTAATATGGCAGAAGGAGCATGGGCTTAGAAGTCTTAAAAGTCATACCCATGCCACCATCTTAGCTGCAGGAGAGGTGAGCTCAAGGGGAGAAATTTATCTTTCCCCCACTTTGATGGAAGTCCAAGGGAGATGGTCAAATGGTACTGAAATGCTCAACAAAGAAGAGTGACAGAAAAGGCCTCTTTCCACTTAGAGTTTATTGGGCACTTCTTTCAACTCAGTGGCCAGTCCTCTTTGATGCAGCACCCCATCTCACTCTCCTCTATCCTCCTACCCCCACTCCCCTGCCACCAGCATGAGGACCAAGGGACCAATCAGGGGACTGCCTTGTCATCCCAAAGCAAAAGTCTTTCAGTGCTGGATCAGAGCCACTGTCACTCTGAAAATGGTCCAAAGTCAAGTAGATGAAGGAAAGGGTTGTGTCCTGCTCATCCCCAAGACATGCATAGCAGTTTACAGAATACTTTATCTACATTATCTCATTCAATCCCTACAATTATCCTCTAAGTCTCATGGTACCAGAGTTAGGTTATGTCTTCACTCAGGGCTGACCATTGAAAGTAGGAAATCTGGTCTTTAGAACAAGCTCTTACCCTCATTATTGTCAACCATTGCCCCTTAAAGCACCGCTTAGGGTCCTGATGTCTTCATACTCTATATTAGCCACCCAGCCTTGCCATTGCCCCATTGCAGTACCTGTCTGGGCATAGACCAAACGTCATCTTCAACACCATCCTCTCTCAGCATCCTCCTAGCCAGGCTGCATACTCCTACTTTCTATCCCTCCTTCTCACCACCCCAACATACTTTACTTCTCTATTGGGGGACAAACCCAGGTGAATGAATCTGATAAATTAATCTTTGTTAATGCCTTATCCCTCCCAGGTCACATAATGATTCATAATACATAAATAATGAGAGATAGATGAGACCGTAGAACACAAAGTGTCAGAACTAGAAGAGACCCTAGGAAAAGGGTCCTTCTTAATACTTTGTGTGTGTGTTATGAGCCTCTTGGGCAGTCTGGTGAAGCCTAGAGACCCCTTCTTGAAATGTTTTTAAGTACATTACATAAAATTCATAGGATTACAAAAGAAACCAATCATATTAAAATAAAGTTGTCAAAATATTAAAACAAGTTCAGAGACCTCAGGTTAAGAGCCCTTGTTTAGAACATAGAATATCACAGCTGAAGGGGGGGGCAGTCCTTAGAGGATAGAATGACAGAGCCAGAAGGGGCCTTAGAACACAGAATTTTAAGAGCTGGAAGGATCTTTGAGACAGAATGTTAGCAATAGATGGGACTTTAGGACATAGAATGTTTAGAGGTAGAAGCAGGTCTTAGAACATAGTGTCAGAGAGGAGAAGAAGCTTAGAGATCTCTTAGTTTAACTCTCTCATTTTATAGGTGGGAAAACTGAGGCCCAAAGAAGGGAAATCAGTTGCACAAGCTCATGCAGCTAGTTAAGTGACAGCCAGGATTGTGTGCTCCCAGTCGTGGATTCATTTCCTCATATTAGACTTCCACTGGTAAAAGCAAATTAGCCTTGAAAGGCTCTTGAGGAGTGGTATTACTACTGGGAATCTGAAGTCTTATAGCAGTTAATCCCTTAAGGGAAATGGTGTCCATCGGAGACAACACAGGGAGGCATTTTACACTTTATACGTTGCCTCGAGTTGAGCTCCACCATAGTTGCCATCCCAGTGGAAGGAATACTCACTGAGATCCCAAGAACTGGGCTGGGCTCAAGGCTCTGCCACTTCTTAGCCGTGTGACCCTGGGCATATGGCTCAACCCCCTGGGTCTCTATTTCACCTGTAAAATGGAGAGAGTAATGCTATTTAATCCCCAAAGCTCTTTCAAAACCTTAGAGAGCTACATAAATGTCAGTTCTAATTAGGTTAGTATTTATTTTTAAAATGAACATTAGCCTTCCTTTGGGCTCTTAGCACATGAAAACACTGGTGAATAGGGTGCCAAGGTAGTTTTGATACAATGGGATATGATCATATCACCACTGCTTTCTTATCCAACTTAAAAATCTTCTGTGGTTCCTTCCCTATTGCCTCTGGGATAAAATTAAAAACTCCTCAGTCTGGCATTTAGGCCAACTGTCCTGTTGGCTATTTCTCCTCCATAACACTCCATCTCCCACCTCGAACCCTTTGGCCAGACAATCTGGAATACAATTCCTCCTCACTCTTCACTTCTGTTTCATAGGATCCTTACCTTCCTTCAAAGCACAGTTCAGGGGCCACTTAAGGTACTCCTGATTCTTCCCTTCACCAGTTATTAGTATACCTTTGCATTGTCATTTTATTGACCACAGCCATAGGTTGTCTTGTGGGGAGAGAGTTCCAGTTCCAGAGGTCAGGAAAAGCAGGGGAGCCTTTGGTGAACCTATCTCTTCACTTTCCACATAATAATGGTATAAAGTCTGGACTGAGGAGGATGTTCTTGACCTTCCATCCTCCTTCTACTCTCCACCCTCCCCCACATCCCAGCATATGCCAGTATGGGAAAAGCAATGATGATTAGATGAAAGATCCGATTTTGTCTAATACAAGTTATCTGAACCATGGACATAGCAAAGGTCTCCTTTGGGTTATTTTTTAGGAGGAAAATGCTAATGCCTGACTCTAATCTCTTTCCCATAGCCCAAGGGCATTGGAGCATATGTAATGTGCCTCTCCATAAAGCCACCTATCTCCATCCAGTGGGATAGCACTCACAGAGGAAATGGGCATGTCCAGCCCTTCAAGGACAGAGACAGGAAGGAGAGAGAAGAAAAAAAAAGCTTGTCTTCATAGAGCTGGGTGAGTGATTCCTCACGTCCCCTCATCACGTCATCCTTCCTTGGGGTGGTGTTCTCTCCAGAGTCACCCCGTCCTCCTTCTGCCTGGGACAGACTGGATGACCTCATCTCTTGGCACAGGCCCTAATGAACCCTCCTGGTTCCTTGAATCAATATCTCTTGGCTTAGAATGCAAGCCCCTTCCCTTCCCGTCTATCCTCTTTGGAGTTGGTTTCTTTCAAACATGAATTTACCCACCTTAGTTTTCTACTTGTAGATTAAGGCAACTGAAAAATACATGAAATTCTTTTCTTCTTCTCTCTTTTTTTGAAATGATGATTTAAATCTGTATCAAAACATAAGAGATACTGCTCTAGATTGATGTATATGAATGAATATATGATCACATATGTAATTACATGTTAATAATAATGACTGATGTTTACAAAGCCCACTACAGGTACAAAGGATTTTCACATCTATTATTCAATTTAAATCTCACAATGATCTAATGAATTAAATAGCATATTAATCTTTGCATTTTGTAGAGAAGAACACTCAGGCTAAGGGAGATTACATGATTTGCTGAAAGTCACACAGCTAAAAATATCCCTGTATATATTATAACTAAGTGCCCAAGCTGAATAGTAAAGGATTTATGATTTCACCAACTTGAGGGACTCCTGGTATAGGAATTCCCTTCAAGGACAAATAGATTACAATCTATCTATGACTCAGTGAATAAATCCTAGGGAATTGCCTAAAGCAAATAGAGTAGACTTGAATGAATAAGTGAGTGAGTAAATAAATGAAACAGCATTTATGAAGCACTCACTGTGTACCAGATTTAGAAGTACAAGTAAACACAATAGTCCCTGCCCTCAAGGAGCCTACCGTCTATCAGAGGAAGACAACACATAAAGGGGAGCTAGAAAGGAGAGAAGGGCACAAATATGGTGGCATGGTTTGGAAATGGCCAGTAAGTGGGGAGGTGGCTTGATTTCTGGCAACATAAGGTGAAAGGTCACATATTAAAGCCATAAGTCCAAGGTGCAAAGCCTAAGTTCCTGTAGGAAAAAGATACAGAAGATGGTCAAAGTTCAGATGGCATGGCTTAGAAATGTGCCCGTGGTCATATAGCTATTAAGTGTCAAAGGCAGGAGACTCAGTCCTTCTTAGACTAGTATGAACTCAGTCCTTCTTAACTTCAAGTTCAGCACTCTCTATATACATCTAAAAATGTCCAACAATGGCCAGCGAAGCAATGCAGGCAGATACAACAAACCAAAAATTAGTTTGGGGAATAAATGGGATAAACTTGGGATAATTTATTATTTGGCCAATCCAAGATTGTTGAACACCATTTTAGTGTGCTGACAGCACTCATCAGTTAACTCAATAAACATTGTTACTAGGAACAGGAAGGTTTTAGCACTGGTCAAATGTCTATTTATATACATCTCGAACCACGACTAGTGTCCTTAGATCCCCAACAGGTGAATGATCTCCACCAGGACTGGCCTAAGGCCTAAATGTGCAGAAGGGGAGGATTGATTTGGAGATCCATGAATTCCTCATGCTATCCTTGGGCTGCTCACTGGCAGAACTGGCCTGTTCTCATTCAATTATTTTCAATTGTGTCTGACTCTCCATGATACCTTTTTGGGTTTTCTTGGCAGAGATTCTGGAGTGGTTTGCCATTTCCTTTTCCAGTTCATTTTACAGATGAGGAAACTGAAGCAAACAGGGTTAAGTGACTAGCCCAGGGTCACACAGCTAGTAAGTGTCTGAGGCTGGATTTGAACTCAGGAAGATAAATCCTCCTGACTTCAGGCTAGGCACTCTATGCACTGTACCACCTAGCTGAATCATAGCCATACTTGGCTTTCTACCCTTAGGTCTTCACTACTAACTTGGAGGGAAATTGAAGTCTTTTTTCTGTAATATGGGGATAATGATATCTGCACTGCTTACCTCACAGGGTCATTGTGATCAATGTGTTTTGAAAATCTTAAAATGCTATAGAAATGTGAACAGTTCTTCTCCTCCTCCTTCTTGTCCTTGTCTTTTTTGTTCTCTCCTCCTCTTCTTCCTTCTTTTTCTCCTCCTCTTCCTTTTTCTCTGTCTCCTCTTTCTCCTCTCTTCTTCTTCTTCTTCTCCTTCTCCTCTTCCCCCCCCCCTCCTCCTCCTCCTTCTCCTTCTCCTCCTCCTCCTCTTCCTCCTCCTCCTCCTCCTTCTTCTTCTTCTTCTTCTTCTTCTTCTTCTTCTTCTTCTTCTTCTTCTTCTTCTTCTTCTTCTTCTTCTTCTTCTTCTTCTTCTTCTTCTTCTTCTTCTTCTTCTTCTTCTTCTTCTTCTTCTTCTCCTTCTCCTTCTTCTTCTCCTCCTTCTCCTCCTCCTCCTCCTCCTTCTTCTTCCCCTTCTCCTTCTCCTCCTCCTCCTCCTCCTTTTCCTTCTCCTCCTTCTCTTTCTCCTTCTCCTTTGTCATCTTTGTCTTCATCATCTCCCTCTCAGATGAGATTCAGTTTTACGCCTAATAGCAACAATCCAAAGTGCTTCTATAATGCCCTGAAGACTATTTACAGGCCAAAGACCTCTGGTGAATTTCAACTACTCAGCGCTGATGGAACCACACTAATTGGTGATAAGAATGTGATCCTGGAGAGACAGGCTGAACACTGCCATTTGTGTTCTCACTAGACCATCATCAACTAATGTTGAAGCCATTGCCTATATACCTCAGGTTGAAGAATTTCCAAATGAAGAAGAGGTTTTAAATGCCATTAGGCTCCTATCTTGTGGTAAAGTGCCTGGTGCTGATTCTATTCCAACAGAAGTGTGCAAGTCAGAAGGTCCACTGCTCATACAGAAGCTGACTGAAACCTTCTGGGTTATATGGTGAGAAGAGGTGGTTCCCCCAGGAGATCAAGGATACCTCCATTGTCCATCTCTATAAAAGAAAAAGAAACAGGTTGTACTGTGACAATCACAGAGGGACCTCAAACTTAGTCACTGCCAGCAAGATTCTTGCCAGAGTCCTTAATAGGCTGATCTTTCACCTGGAAGATGGTCTTCTACCTAAGAGCCTCTGTGGTTTCAGAAAGGGCTGAGGAAAGGTTGACATGGTGTTTGTTGTCCAACAACTCCAGGAGAAATGTCAGGAGTTGAACAAGGGTCTGTCTGCACACAATGTTTGTTGACCTGACAAAAGCCTTTGACACTGTCAGTCATAGGGGCTTGTAGAAAATCATGATGAAACTTGGTTACTTGGAGAAGTTCATCAGTATTGTACTCCAATTTCATGATGACATACTTGCACAGGTTCTGGATAAAAGATAATGCTCTCATGCTTTCCCAGTCACCAATAGAGTGAAGCAGAGCTATGTGCTTGCTCCCACGTTTTTTAGCATGATGTTTTCCATGATGTTGTCAGACACTTTCAGTGAGAATGAATATGGCATCAAGGTCAGCTACCACACTGATGGTAAACCATTTAACTTGAAAAGGCTCTAAGCCAAGACCAAAGTGGAGGGAGAGTTGGTGCGTGACTTTTTGTTCGCAGATGATTGTGCACTCAATGTAGCCTCTGAGGATGAGATGCAGCAGAGTATGGATCTATTCTCTGTCATTTGTACTAATTTTGATCTGACAATTAGCACCAAGAAAATAGAGGTTCTCTACCAGCCAGCACCACGCCATCCATACGTGGAACCATCAGTTACAGCAAAAGGAAAAATTTTGAATTCTGTGTAGCAGCATACTTTCCAGGGATGTCCCACATAGATGGTGAGATTGATGCATGCTTTGCCAGAACTAACTCAGTGTTTAGGAAGATCTAAAGGAAAGTGTGGGAGAGAAGAAGTATCAGGCTGCCTACCAGACTGAAGCTACAGAGCTATTGTGCTGACCTCATTGTCGTATGCCTGTGAAACCCGGACAGTCTACCAGTCCCAGAAAATTGAGCCGCTTCCATTTGAATTGCCTTAGACAGATTCTGAAGATCACCTGGAGAGATAAGGTATCAGACACTGAGGTCCTTTCTGGAGCTGAACTGCCAAGCATTCAAACTCTACTGCAGAGAGGCAACTCTGATGGGCTGGCCATGTTGTTCGAATGCCAAATGTACATTTACCTAAGAGATTATTTTACAGAGAACTTACACAAGACAAGTGTTCACATAGGGGTTAGAAGAAGTAGTCCAAGGACACTTTCAAGGTCTATCTGAAGAACTTTAGTATCAATTGTGAGACGTGGACGATGCTGGTACAGGACCACCTTGCATAGCATGCCCACATCAAAGAAGGCTCTGTACTCTATGAGCAAAGCAGAATCACAGTAGCACAAAGGAAACTTGAGATGTGCAAATCTAGAGATATCTCCATGCCAAATGTTCATATGGATTATTTGTGCCCGACGTATGGTAGAGTCTCCAGAACTCTTATTGGACTGAGCAGCCATAGTGGAACACTCTGTGCCTTGACCCCAAAATTATGGTGCCATAGGGTCCTCTTCAAGTATGAAGGATGAACAACCACATTTCTACCAGGCTGGAACTATAATGATCACTCAAGGGTCTAACTCCACTGCTCATAAGCGTGGACACCTTGACATGCTCTGTTTTCCCAGGACTGGTTTGCCTGTTGTTCAGCAGCCTGGTGGACCACACCTCCCAATTCCAAGGGGCTCTACCACATTAGTGTCCATCTTATTGTGTCTCTACCTTTTCAGTCTTCTGATACTTTACAGTTTCCATATACTCTTTGGTCCAATGTCATTGACCTTCTTCCTATTCCTTGAATTAGACTATCTCCTTACTACATGCATTTTCACTGGTTTTTCTTCAAGAGTTTTCTTTTTCATCATTTCTGCCTTCCAGTTTTCTTCACATTCCAGCTAAAATCCCACCTTTTTACTGAAAGCCTTTTCTAATTCTTCTTTATTCTAGTGCCTTCCTTCTGTTTATTATTTCCAATTTATCCGGTACATTGTTTGTATATAGTTGTTTGCATATTTGTCTCCCCCATTGGATCATGAGCTTCTTGAAGACAGTGACTATCTTTTGCCTTTATTTGTATCCCTAGCATTTAGCACAGTGCCTAGCACATTGTAAGCCCTTAATAAGTTTTTATTGACTGACCCAAGTGGCTTTAGCCCTACTGCAGCTCAGAACTCCAGAGCTCAAATGCTCCACCAACCTCAGCCTCTCCCAGCAGTAGGGGCTATAGACATGTAGCCCAGCAGGACCCTTACTTCTGGTCAAAGTATGGAGAGACTCCAGAATATTGGTAGTCCAGAGTCCATACTCTGAAATGTGAGTCGGAAAGTGACTATACCTGGTTAAGAAGGGAAAGACTGCAGATTGGTTTACCTAAATTAAATTAAAATTTTAAAAAACCACCCACTCTGTACTCACACAAATCCAAGTTTGTTTTTGAAGGGATTTAAAAGAATGAAGATTCTTTGATTTCTACATGGCTTGTGTCCCCACCCAGATTCTTTCTCTGAGAAAGTGCTAATCTGGTTCATTTTAACTTTCTTCTAGGGTATTAGACTCTACTCCTGCCAAAGATCAGAGGCTTTCAATCAACATTTAAACAAAATATTTCTTTAAGACAGTGATGGACATATAAAAGTTATTATCCCAACCTCACTAATGAAGCAATAGGAAATAAATATATCTCACTTCCCGGTGAATGATATTTTTTATTCCCTACCTCCATCATACATCGAATCACTGATTTAGAGATGGAAGGGATCTTAGAGGATGTCTATTTAGTCCCACCTCTCCATTTTACAGATGAGGAAATTGAGGCCCTGAGAGATGAAATTTGCCCAAGGTCACACAGATAGAGTGGGCAGACCTGGGATTGGAACTCAGGCCCTGGGGCCTCCAAATCCAGTGCATTTCCCATATAGCCCCAGGCTACTTCAATGCTCATGCAAGTGCAAGTAAAAAAAAAAAATAAACCCCAGCCCTGTTTGGATTCAGTAAAACAATTGTGTGTGTATGTGTGTGTGTTCTTAACTTCTGTGATTCCAGATCATTAGTTTGATTTTTCCCTCCTTTCCTCACTTTCTCATCGCCATCCTGTCCACCATAACCGTAGATTGTTTTGTGGGGAGAGAGTTGCAATCCCAGAGGTCAGGAAGAGGCAGGGAAGCCCCTCTCTCTTGAATCCACCACTTCACATCTCACAATACAGTGATGCAAGTTCTGAGCTGGGGAGAACGTTCTTGTCTCTTTCCTCTCTCCCCTCCTCCCCCCAACCTTAGCTGAACCATTTGGCTCCAGTGAATCATTTTGCATTATTGGTAAAAGAGCCTGCTTGCAGGGAAACCTTCAAAGGAGATTGCTCAGCCCTTCCCATCCTTAGTCAACAAATAGCTGCTGGTGGAGGCTTTGTCCCTCAAAGACCATTATCGTATTCCTTGTCTATTTTCTCAAACCTTTAGCTGAAAGCAGCTCTCAGATGGATCCTTTCAAAATGCTTTCAAGCCTCAGTCCTGGATGCTTCAGACCTCCAGGGACTTTCCCCTCAGAGATTGCTGGCAGCTAATGCCCTCTAAAGTTGTGGCCAGTCTTCTACCTGGGCAAAATCACTCCTCAGAGCAAAGAAATTGGCATGACCAGAGATCAATAGCTCAGCTTGATCTTATGCAACGCTGTGCTGTTCAAAAGCAGGTGTGACCCTGGAATGAGGGAGAGCCCCCAGTATGCTCTCACAGCCACCATTGGCTTCCTTCCTTAAGAAGCTGACTTTTCACCCCATGTCATCTTTGAGGAAGGTAAGACTTTCCCTATAAGACAAGTGAGGGATCACATGATTTAGGGCTGGAAGGGACCCCAGTGAGAATCTAGCCCCACCCCCTCAATCACAGAGAAAGATACCAACAGCAGGAGAGATGAAGTGACTTGTCCAAAGTAACAAGTAGTGAATTGAGAGTTTGGATCAGAACCTAGGCATGATTCCAGATTGGATGAATTTCCCCTCATATTATGCTACATGGCCTCCTGGGTTGTAAAGACTATTTTGAGCAGGTGCTTTAGTTAAAGAAAAAGTTTTCTTCTTCTGGAAGGCCAGGGTCATACTGGATGGAGATAGCAGCATGGTAGAAGTCCCTGCCTGTGACTACTAGCTGGGGACAGCCAGAAGGCCCTAAGAAATTTGATGCGACGGGTGACTGGGAGAGCCCAGTGAGGGAGGACAACAGAGGGAGGATTCCTGGGCCTTACCCTGAGGACTTCCTGGCCTTTCCATCCACCCAGCAGCCGATCTTTCTCTTATGTGTTGGTCACTACTGGTCCAGAGTGTGAGCTCCTCGGAATCAGCGACTGTCTCACTTCTATTTTTATCCCCAGCATTTAGCACACTGCTTGGTACATAGCGCTTTTAGAAATATTGTTCATTCATTCTGGTAAATGTATGATGACTCAAGGGTGTGACCATTGGTTTATCTGGGAATGAAATTTTCTAACCATGAATGCCCTAACCCTGAGGCACCAAGGTAGGCAAAACTTGCTCTGAATGTTAATTACCCTGCCTCTTCTGCCTACCTAGTGGTTACCGAAGACACAGTACTACTGTCTGCAAGGGTAACTCCACGGATGGGAATTTCAAAATCCATGATGGGTGGCTGATAAAAAGACTTTTGTTGGGGGGATGGGGTGGGCTTCTGATGGTTCTTTGTTTACTCCTCATTTCAAATCAGCTGTAAGATGACTTATGGGTATCATTCAGGAAAATGCGTTACCATAGCCCCCAATCAAGTCTTGCTTCTTTCTCTATAGGTGATCATATTTGAGGCTGGATTTTACTGTTGCTCAGTCGTGTCTAAATCTTCATGACCCTATTTGGGGTTTTCTTGGCAAAGATACTAGTACAGATGAGGAAACTGAGGCAAATAGGGTTAAGGGACTTGCCCAGGGTCACATAGCTAGTAAGTGTCTGAGGCCGGGTTTGAACGCAGGAAGATGAGTTTTCCTGACTCCAGTCTTGGCACTCCATCCACTTTTTCCCCTAGCTGTCCCTTTAGTGAACAGTTTGCTTTATGACCCCGTTTAGAGTTTTCTTGGCAAAGATAGTAGAGTAGTTTGCCATTTCCTTCTCTATCTCATTTTACAATTGAGGAAACTGAGGCAAACATGGTTAAGTGACTTGCTCAGGATTATACAGCTATTAAGTGTCTGAGGCTGGATTGGAACTCAGTTCTTCCTGACTCCAGGCCTAGTATTCTATCCATTATACCACCTAACTGCCCATTTGAGGGTGGATAGAGGTTAGAACACTAGAACACTGTTTAGTATTTAGAGGAAAAATGAGCACCATGCCTACATCACCACCATCATGAAAGAGGGGGAGGGAAGGACGAGAACAAAATCAGAAAGGGGAGAGAGGTCAGTGGGTGTTTGGGGGTCAGAGTAGTCTAGCTTATCTGGAGCATAAAATATAAGAAAAGGTAAAAGTAAGGGAAAGCCAGAATCCAGAGGGTCATGAATGCCAGGCAAAGGAGTAGGAATATTGTCACTATCCTCTGGGCTTCTCTTGGACAGGAGGCAGCATTAGATTCTCCACACTCTAAGCCAAACAGGTGTCAGTTTTCTCCCTCACCCCTGGAGCACATGTGTACAAATCCAGTGGAAGGATCCTTGAATGGGAATTCACAACATCCAGGCCATGGTCCTGGCTCTGCCATTTATTTGTTTGATGATCTTGGGTAAGTCACAAAATGGCCTCTTTAGGTTTTGAGTTCTCTTTCACTGGAGCAATTTAAGTAGAGTCTAGATGGTCATTTGTTGGGGTTACTGAAGAAAGGATTCCTGCATTAGACTAAACCAAATGACCAAGGAGGCAGTGGGAAAAGTGTTGAGCTTGGGTTCACAAGACAAGAGTTTGAATGCTAAATCAGCTTCTTATGATCTGTGTGACTTTTGGCAAATTATTTAACCTCCTTGGGCCTCAGTTTCTTCATCTGTAAAATAAAGGAGTTGTGTGATCTTGGGCAAGTCACTTCCCCTTATTTGCCTCAGTTTCCTCATCTGTAAAATGAATTGGAGAAGGAAATGGCAAAACCACTCCAGTATCTTTGTCAAGAAAACCCCAAATGGGGTCACAAGGAGTCAGACATGACTGAAATGACTGAATAACAACATAAAACAGCTTTAAGGTTCACACAGCACTTTACATATATTATTTCATTTGATTTGATCTCTACAATAATGTTATGAGGAGCGTAGTATTAGCTCCATTTTACAGATGAGGAAATTGAGACTGAGAGGAGCTAGTTAGGTCATAAGCTAACAAATTTCTGAGGCAGGACAGCATTCATCTCAAGCCCCAGTCCCAGAGAATGTCTGATCTCTCATGGATGGAACTCACCTTTCTTCCAGTTCCACTCATCCCTTGGCATATACTTCTACTTCTGGCTTCTGGCTTCCATTGGATTTCTCTCTTGGCCCCTCCACATCTAGCTGCTGCCTGGGGTTTGCCTAGCCTTGGACCTGGAATCTGCAGTTCGATCCCTGGAGTCTTTAGGGATTGTTTTACCTTAAAAAGAACAAGCATTCTTGTTCGCCCCCTTCCCTTCCATTTCCCCAACACCCTAGGCCCCCTGGCCCTTCAAATACACATGTGCCGACAGGTCATGGTATTCCAGGCACGGCAGCAAAGCAACATCTGTGGCCCCTGGAAAGAATTGACCTAAAGGAGGATCCTCAGAGCTTGTCTGGCTGGCTGGGCTGGGCACAGGTATCACTTGTATGGAGGGAGCCTGTATTGCCTCTAAAAGAGAAATCTGCCCTCTTTCTCTGCAGCCCTATTCATGATGGTAGGGGTGTCAGGGACTGCATTTTCCCAAATTCCATAGCCAGGTTCCCTCTTTTATGTGCAAGGAACTGGAGAGGAAGGCAATGAGATCTCGAAAAACAGCGTCAACTCAGAGCCTGGGCATCTGGGTTCTAGTCCCAATTCTATCACTTACCTGTATGGCTTTGGACAAATCATTCATCCCTCTTGGTCTCTGTTTTCTCATCTGTCCTATGAGGTAGTTGACTTGCATAATCTCAAAGATCCTTTCTAACTCTTTTGGTATTTAATTACAAAGTAAAAAGATGTGAGAGGGGCAATGAATAAAACCTGGGCAAGTTTCATTGGGGACCTTGGCACCCTTTTCTCCCCCACACCAAGACACACACACACACACACACACACACACACACACACACACACACACACACACACACACACTGTGATAGAGGCAACAGATTGGCCACTTAAGACCTCTGGAAATGTCTGCCAGCTCCAGTTTGGCCCTGAAATAGAGAGATAAGCTCAAGGGTGTAGGAGTCCATACACAAACAAATTTAATTAAAGTTAGGTCAGGCAAAGCGGCAGCCATGACTAGAGAGGAAGCATGCTCCCAAGATGAAACACATGCCTGAAACCATCAGAGAAATACATGAATCAGAAACTTTGTACACAAAGGTGCTCACTAGATGTTTTTTGAATAAATGAACTAACTAATTAACCAGCAGATGGATAGAAGAATGGATAGTTGAGTGGATGAATGAAGCGATATACATCTGTATATATCTTCCTGAATATTTGAGGATCAACGTGACTTGAAATGATGATAATAATGATGTTGACAATGACAAATAAGACTGATGTAGCATTTATGTGTTTATAAACAAACCACTATAGGTATAATATTAAATTGAATCCCATTAAATGATATTTATTAAGACCTCTTTTATACAAGGCACTATGTCAGACAGACAAAACTCTAATGGTCCCTGCCCTCAAGGCTTAGGTGATATTCTACTGCGGATGTATAGCAAGGGCCCAGAGAAATATATATCAAATGTACAGAAAGCAATTTCAAGAAGGAGAAGAAACATTTTCTCATTTTATCCTCACAACAACCTTATGAAGTAGAAACTACAAATATCATCATCTCTATTTTTGGATAAGGAAACTGAGGTTCTTAGAAATGAAGCTTAGAAATGAAATTCTTAGAAATATAGTGGTAGAGCTACTACATATCAGAGGCGGGATTTGAACCCAGGTTCTCCTGCCTCTAGGTCCAGCACACTATATACTATACCAGAGAACATAGGTGTCCTCTCTGGTTACAAAGGAGGGAGGATAGACTAGAAAAATAAAGACAAAGAGCACCTTATGTTTTTGTGCAGAGCTTTCCCTGTTAGAAGGTAAGTTCCCTGAGGGCAAGCATGGTTTCACCTTTGTCCTTCTATCCTCTTCACTTAGTACAATGCCTAGAATGCCATAAGCACTTAATAAATACTTGTTGATTGATTGGTATGCATCCTATAAACAAGCTACTACACATTTGCAATCATCTGATTTTCACAATTCCTACCACATCAATAGGGTGGAAATTATTAATTTTATTAGGCTGGAGAGGCAGTGGAGTACGGTGGAAAGAGACTGGCTGGGAGGCAAAACCCAAGTTCAAGTCTTTCTAGCTAGACTACAAGGGAAAGGAACATACCCGCAAAGGAGAGGCACAGACAAGGGGCTATGACAGAAGTAACAGTGTGTTGTTATAGAAAGTTTGTTGGCTAGAGGCAGCTAGGTGGTACAGTGGATAGAGAGCTGGCCCTGGAGTGAGGAGGACCTGAGTTCAAATCTGGCCTCAGATCAGACACTTGACACTTACTAACTGTGTGACCCTGGGCAAGTCACTTAACCCTAATTACCTCACCAAAAAAAAAAAAGTTTGTTGTCTAGGGAAGCAGAGGCCCCCAGGCTATCACCTTGCAATCCTTGAAAAGAAGAAGAACCACTAGGGCCACAAGTCTGTAGCAGCCAAGCCTGGTGTGGAGCCAGACCTTTACTTATCCATCAATGAATGGGCCCCACAATGAAGACATCAGATCTTGCAGGCAAAGTAGCAATTCAGCTATCAGCACACCTGGAAGTGAACTTGGGACCTGGGAGAAGGTAGGTAGTGGTCATTTGAAGTTTGGGTCCATTCTCCTCCAAAACTAAGGTCATGCGGCAGAAGTGGTCGTGTTTAAGATCTTGTCATACTTTCTTGGTAAACATCCTTTTGTAAAAGCTAATTGACATTAGGTGACTAAATTATTGTGGAGATAGTAACTGGTGATTGCTAATAAGGGGAAAACACTGGATGGGGGCTCATGGACAATAGGAGTAGAAGAGCCCCAACTCCTAGAACCCTGATATTTTTGCATGTGGGTTGGGAGAATGAGCTTAGAGACTGTGCTCTATTGGGAAGGATGATAATGAGAGCCAGGAATCTTCTTCCATAGGTGAGGGAGGATAAACTGCAGCAGCATTTCTGAGAAGGAGGCAAGAGATAGGCCGTTCTGACTTCTGAAGCTCCTTGCCCATTCTTGGGTTCTATACACAAAATGGACCCGGGCGTAGAGGGGCAAGCCTCAAGCTCCAGCACTCATGGATACTTATAGCATAGTGGAAAGGGGATTGGAATTAGGGTGTGGGAAGACCTGGTTTCTAGCCTTGCTTCTGTCCACTAACTTGCTTTTGGACTTTGAGCAAGGCAAACTTGGTTCCACTGTCATCCACTATAAAATGGGGGAACTGGTCTAGATGATCTCCAAAGTCCCGTCCACCTCTAACATCCAAGTGGTTCTGCGATGCTAAGGTGTCTGCGGCTCATTTTGTCCACTCTGCATTGCAGTCAGACTGCTCTACTTGCAGTTTTCCTGGAGGTCAGCATTCTGCAACCACCACCATTCCTTTCCACAGGCTGTACCCCTTACCTGGAATGCCCTTCCTACTCATCTCTACCTCTTAGAATCCCTATTAGTTTCTTTCAAGGCCGAACTCAGCAGTTACCTACTTCTGGAAGCATTTCTGAATTGTTTGTACTCTCTCCCTCTTGGAATTACCTTGTCTATATCTGTGTAAATGTTGTCTTGCCCCAGCAGAATGTAAGACCCTTGAGAGTAGGGACTTTTTAAAAAAAATTGTGTCTTTGTACTCCTAGCACCTAACACACCACCTTGCACTTAATGAGGGGTTGAATTGAGTTGAATTGTTTATCTGAGATGAGTCCAAGAAAAAGTTCTGCCCAAAATAGGGGTCTTGGGCCCCTTCTCCCCTCAGACAAGGAACAGTGATCTGAGCATCATCACAGATCCCCTTCTGGCTCTGCTCACCCCAGGGGGAGCATCAGGTAAAGACACAGCTCAAGCTTGCAGGATAAATTACAAATAGAGTAGAAGAAAATTGTTCAGGCCCCCTCTGTGTACCGTAAGTATTTAAATTCTTTCTCATAATTATCTTAAATAGTCATTATTTTAGTTACAGATAGGCTTATCTCTGACATGAAGATACCTGCCTCCCATTTAAAAAAAATGAAAACACTGAAATGATTTCTGTGCCTTGTTTCAATGGCTGTTTTCTGTGTAAATACCACCATAACCACAAGAGAAATATCCTGAGACAGACTGTGGGTATTCGAGGTTTGAGAGGAATTATCCTAAGAGGGTGCTGAGTTCTCCTCAAGCTCACATTGGAGCAGGAGGGAAGAAAATTCTTCCTTTGGGCTTCAAGTTTAAAAAACAAGCAAGGGAACACTGCCAGATGCCACTGGAGGGGCAGACCGGCCACCTCTTCAGAAGACCCGGCTGGGCAGACGATTATAGGACTTTAGATACCATTCAACCCCCTCATTTTATAGAAGAAGCCAGGAGGTAGATTTACTAGCCCAAGTTCACACAGCTAACAACCTCCACGGGCCTCAGTTTCCCTAACTGTAAAATGAGAAGTGTCAATTAGCTAGCATCTGAGATCCCTCAGATGGAGAGTCCTCAAGAGTAGAGCTGGAATTGGGACCTGTGTTCTTTTCTACCAGAGGCAATTTTCTTCATACTATTCCATGATACTAATATATTCCAGAAGCAATGGTGGATTTAGGGTCACAGAACCTGGCTTAGAAGCCTACCTCTGTTACTTATGCCTTCACTAAATCCAATTTTTACTTTAGATTTGAGGATTTTTAAGGTAGCACAGGACAGCTAGGTGGTGCAATGGAGAGAGTGTCCAGCCTGGAATCAGGAAGATTCCTCTTCATGAGTTCAAATCCAGTTTCAGACACTAACTGTGTGACCCTGGACAAGTCACTTAACCCTGTTTGACTCAGTTCCTCACCTGTAAAATAAGCTGGAGAAGGAAATGGCAAACTCCTCCAGCACCTTTGCCAAGAAGACCCCAAATGGGGTCATGAAGAGTTAGACATGACTGAAACACGATTCAATAACAACAAAAGGTTTTTAAGATTTTGGGGGTTGTCTTGTCTGGGCTTCAGTTGTGTTGACTAATTGGCCATCCTAGGGCAGATGCAGTAGATCCCAACCTGCTTTGGACTATCTAGCCCAGGGACAGGGAACCCCTGGAATGAGATTTGTGCTGTGAAGTTTGAATTCAGTCAAAGGGCTGCACTTGAGGACCTAGAGGACCACATGTGGTCTAGCCCATACATTGGTAGCCTCTTTGTGGCTTTTAGGACAAGAAGCTGAAGCACAAGAAAAAGCTTTCTAACAATGAAAACAGGTCCTCAATGAAATGAGTTGCCTTAGGAGGTAGTGAGTTCCCCATTCCTGGAAGTGTTTGAGCAACGGCTGCTAGCCACCTGTAATTACTGCACTGAATGAAAGATTGGACTTGATGTTTAAGATGAAGATTAAGGTTCCTTTCTATCTGAGATTTCAGAGTAAAGGAAGAGATGTTGTTTAGGGCTGAGATGACGGACCTCTTGTGGGGACCTTGCCTAACCACCCGAGGAAGTTTTGGCAGGCTGTTTAGGGAAGGCTAGTCCCAGGATTGAGGACTTTCTTCAGGGAGAAGCTCTGAGGCTCAGCCTTTTTACTCCACCTCACCTCTTCCCCCCTCTGCTATCATCGGCTTTAGAGATTTAGAGTTGAAAGGGACCTTCCATCTGGTCCAACCCCCTCATTTCCTGAGCTCTGACAAAAAGGAGCCACCTGCAGGGGGAGATGGGGGGATCAGTAAATCAGCAGAGCAGAGGGAGAGACCTGCCCCCGAGCCTAGATGGAGGCAAAGGTGTCAACCAGCTTGGGTCCTGCTCTCAGAGGTTTGGCTCATTTACTTAACAGACAAAAGCTTCACAGGTCCCCGTAGGCGAGGGATTTTAACGCAATGGAAAGGATTTGCGGACACCGCTGGGAGCGCAGAGGGCTCAGGGCTTTGCTCAGTCCATTGGACCCAGACCCCTGCTGCCACTTCCTTCTCTACCCAGCCCGACCGTCAATTACTCTGGCCAACCCCATTGTATACTTCGACATCACCATTGATAACGAGCTCCTGGGCCGAGTTATTCTTGGGCTATTTGGAGACAAGTTTCCCAAAGACAGCAAAAAAGATCTGAGCTCTGAACACCGGAGAAATGTGATTTGGATAAAAGGGATCCTGCTTTCACAGAATCATTCATTCCTGGGTTGATGACTTCACATGAAATAATGGCACTGGTGGCAAGTCAATCTACCAGGGGAGAAATTTGCAATGATAACTTCATCCTGAAATACGCGAATCCTGCCATCTTGTCCATAGCAAACACCATGTCACACAAATGGCTTTCAGGTTTCCACGTCTTTGGGTTTCATTTCCCTTTTCCTTCCACAAATCTATTAGATTTAATCTGTCCAAGTTAAGTTTATGGTTATGAAATAAAAACTGAACTACAAAAATAAAAATAAAGACAATGGAAGGAACTCTGACCTGGAAGGCAGGAGACCTAGGCTCTAGACTCACCCACTTGTTGTGTGACCTTGAGCAAGGTGCTAAAGCTCTACTTAGCCTCAGTTTCCCCCTTTGTAAAATGTGTACAATAATACTTGCCCTACCTGATATTTAGGGATGCTGTGAGTGTCATGATAGATAAAGTGTTTGAAAGCCCTTTGTATATTGGAAAGCATGATAGAAATACGAGACCTTATTATCCAACCACATCTAATCTGTACCATGTATAGGTAGGGCTTAGGAAAGTCTTTTTGATGGTTTTATTCATAAATATATTCTCTCCAGATTGGCCTTAACAAGTATGTGGGGTTTATGGGGATGTCCAAAGGCCTCCCCCATTTAGATCTCACTCCAACTGATAACAATAAGCATAGAATGGCAGAATTTTTGGATTGGGAAAGATCTCAGGGGCTATTTAGTTCAACCCATATCTAAGAGCAGTGCAGTGCTGAATCTAGATGCATGGAATCTGAGTTCAAATCCTGGCTTTGCCATTGACTCCCTGTGGGAAGCTGTGGCTTCCCTAAGACTCAGTGATTGAGTCACCTGTAGCTCTAAGAAGCTGTAGCACAGGCAGCCGCCATATGCCAACAAAATTGTCCCGGCAGAGAGGATGAACCAGGTTGAGGGTAACAAACAGGCGTCAACCCTTGGTAAGTCAGGAGGATGTCTACCCCAAGCATGGGAAGGCTTCCTCTGGCGGAATGAGCAAATGGGAACAGTTCATTCCAGAGGCCATAAAGGCGGCTGAAGCAGGTGCAGCGCAGCACGTAGAGCTTGGTGAGACATCAGAGATGCCAAGGTCATCTGCTACATCCCAGGCCTTTGCCAGTCATTTGACTTTTGTCTTGCCACTGGACTGTGACAATTGTGGAAGACAGAGTGAGGCTGATGACCTTGAGCAACTCTGCCTCACTTAAATCCAATTTATTTACAAATCAAGACATCACCCCATGATGTCATTGGTCCTCTTTGAAGATGAAGGACGATGACATTAAATGCCATAGTAAATGAGTAAAACAATGAGATTAGATTAGATGGCCCAAAAGGTCTCTTCTAGCTCTGAATGAATGACCCTATGAACCAGCTTCACAATCTAGCTTGTATGGGGGTGGGAATGTGGTAATAACAATAAGAGCTAGAATTTATATAGCACCTACTATGTGCCAGGTACTGTGCTAAGTGATTTACAAGTATTATCTCACCTGATCCTCCCAACAGCCCAAGTAGTAGGGGCTATTATTATCCCTACCTTACAGTTAAGGAAACTAAGGTTAAGAGACTTGCCCAAGGTCACGCAGCTAACTGGCGTCTGAGGGCAGATTTGAATTTAGGTCTTCCTGACTTCAGGCCCAGCACTCTATCCACTGCATCACCCAGCTACTTCTAGGTAGAAAATCACCATTTTCTTGAGACAGCTCTTTTCTCTAACTCTAATTGTTAGTGTAGGGTGTGACTCATTCAGACTGTGTTTGAACCTGGTAAATTGTAGGCCCCTTTCAGATTTGAATGGATTGTTTGGTAACTTGTAAAGGATGTAAAACTTTGAGTAGACTTATTTGTACCTGGAAGGCAGCTGGATGTTGCAGTGGATAGAGCACTAAGACCTGAATTCAAATCCAGCCTCAGATACTTACTAGCTACGTGAGGCTGGGCAAGTCACTTAACCTTGTTTGCCTCAGTTTCCTTATCTGTAAAATGAGCTAGAGAAGGAATGGCAAACTGCTTCAGTATCTTTGCCAAAAAAAAAAACAAAAAACAAAACCAAAAACCTAAATGGGGTCGCAATGATTTGGACATGACTGAAAATAACTTAACAATAACAGTTTCCTGACTCTCGACCCAGTGCTCTATCCACTGAGTCACCCAGTTGCCTCCTAGGCAAACAGAGATTAAGTGACTTGCCCAAGATCACACAGCTTTTGTCTGAGGCCAGACTTGAACTCAGGTCTGACTCCAGACTCAGCTCTATCCACTGAACCATATAACTGCCTCTAGTCTGGCTGTACTTATTGGAAATGCAGTTGACAGCAGCCCATTAAGAGGGGAGCATCCCCAGAAAAGAAAGATAGGTTTAACATTGAGGTGCCTTGCCAGAGTGTGGTGGTTTGGAGTTCAAAAAGATAGAATATAGAGAGAATTCTAGACCCTTTAATACAATTTCTAAGAGCAAAGAAGGAGCGTTCACACTGGGAAGCCCATCTAACCAATGAGCCAGTAGTAGGGTGGGGAAAAGCCAGGAGTAGGGGAATGACCCTTTCTGTCCCACCATAGCACCATTGCTGCATTAGGAGGGTTTGGGTTTGGTTTTTTTTTT
>NW_020954598.1:1710645-1730815 GCF_900497805.2 Vombatus ursinus | reverse complement strand
CCCCCCCCCAAACACAAGTCCTTCCTCTATTCCTTCAGGGGATTGGTGGTTTCTGTGATTGTCACACCATTGAACCCACCAAACCAGGAGCTAAACTCAGACCAGTTTCTCTCTGACTATGAGTCTGAGCCCCAGACATGTTCCTTTGGCCTTCAGACCACTCGTGGAAGTCATCCATCAACTAGATTAGGAAGACTTTGGGAGAAGACATAAAAATCCCACCCACGAAACAGATACCCTGGCGTAGTTGGACCTAAGTCCAGTGGTGTTCACAATAAATTTAACCCAGATGCTTGAAACATTCCCAGAGCTTCCCTGTTGGAAGTCCCTAGGTGGAGGGCTTTGATGCTGCCTGGACCCTATGGAGTTGGCGGCCTGGTGAGATCCCCTCAGATAGGCCCTTCATGAAGAGGTCTGGGCATAGGAGAGTCAGAACCCACAGATTCCACAGAACAGGAAGGATCAGCACAGCTGTCTGTTTTGATCCACACCCACACCATCCGCTTTGCCATTCTTCAAAAAGCAAGGAGACAATAAGAAACATGTCTCTACTTCTTCCTTCTCCTATTTTCCCTGGCAGTGACCGATAGAGGTATGTACACAGGGGAAAGAATTAAGTAGAAAATTACCTTTGTTCACAACAGGACTGGTAGGAAGTGCCCTCTGTCTGATAGGGATCCCCATCTCCTCCCCCTGGAAAGGGAGGCATTCCAGCCTCTTACTCACCTCTGCAGGTCCGGCCATTGGCCATCATGGTGTAGCCCTGCTCAGGACAGGCACATTGGTAACTGCCAGGGACATTGACGCAACGGAAGGTACAGAGGATGCCAGCACTTTGGGTGCACTCATCAATGTCTGAGGAAAAGATCGAAAGCCACATTCAGCAAGGAACCTGAGGAGTCATTAATAGAGGTATCTACTGATCCCTCCCCTCAGGCAATCACAATAGCACCCCACCCCTCTATGACATTCTGTACTTTTCACAGCCCAGTGCCCCAAACCATAGCCAGTTATTATGATTAATTTTAATTTTATTCTTTATTTTTAATAATTTATAATAATTAATGACAATAACTAGTATTTATATAATACTTTAAGGTTTACAAAACTCTTTATAAATATTATCTCATTTGATCTTCATAATAATGCTGGGAGGAAGGTACTATTATTATCACCCCCGTTTTCCAGATAAGAAAACTGAGGCAGACAGAGGTTAAGTGACTTGCCCAGAGTCATATAGCTGGTGAGTATCTAAGGCTACATTTGAATTCAGGTCCTCCTGACTCCAGTCCCAGTACTCTATCCACTGCACCACCTAGCTACCCCAAATCTGACCTTATTGCTTTACTTTTCAATCTCATTACATCTTTCCAACATCTTTGAAGACTAGAGGGGACATATATGTGTGTATCTATGGATGATCACCCATTGGGTGAGTAAGGAAGAGGATATGCTAGATTACTCTAGGAATCCCCTCCAGTTTTCTGATTTTGTGAGTTTTCTTGATGAGTTTTACAGCATTTAGAACTGAAGTACATCTAATCCAACTCCCCTCCCTTTCCCATTTTCCAGATGGAAAAAACTGAGGTTCAAAGACCTGTAGTGATTTGTCACAGATCATCCCATTAATGAAAACCAGAATCAGGATCTGAACACAGAATAGGTAACTCTAAGGCCAGGGCTCTCCCTTACACTGTACTGAATTACTTGGCAAATTTAGGTCAAGAGTTTAAAGCATGTCTACAACCTATGGCCCTATTTTTGCCTGGCCTGAGAGCTAAGAATGGTTTTTTTACATTTTTAAATAAAGTTTTGTTGTATTTAGAAGTATAAAAACCATTGTTAGTTTGCTAGGGGTACTAAAACTGGCAGAGGGCAGCTTGCCCCATTCCCTTCCTCCATGGTGGTACATGGAAGAAAGTGATAAAAGGGGAAACAAGGGCACAGAAAAGGTACAATTGGCCACTGTCCCCTAATGCCCAGCCCCTCCCTGAACACACAGCCCACCTTTACACGCGTGCCCATCCTCTGCGAGCTGGTAGCCTTGCCGGCAGTAGCACTGGTAGGAACCGTAGACGTTGGCACATTCCTGGCTGCAAGGGTTGTTTTCGCACTCATTCACATCTGCAGTGGGGAGGGGAGGAAACAAGTGACAGCCTTTACCAACAGGTTACAGACTCAGCAAAGGGAAATCAGGTCCCAGGCTGTTCTTCCCCACTTCCTTTTTAACCTGTCTAGCTTGTATCATTTTGTTTGTTTGTTATCTCCACCAGATTGTGAGCTCCTTGAGGGCAGGCATTGCCTTTTGATTCTTTTTAATTCTCTAGGGCTTAGCACACATAGTATGTGCTTAATAAATATAGGTATGTAGCTGACACATAGTAGGTACTTAATAACTTGTCATTTGTTCTTTCTTCTTGAAGAGGACCATGACATCAGGAAGATGATGCCATAAATACTTATTGATTGACTGACAAGATAACCCAATGTCACTATGACAAATTATGAAAAAGCATTGGCTTTTACCATGGGAAGGGAGAACCAACTATTAATAACAATGCACATTTTTATTAGCTTTAAGGTTTACAAAGATTGTTTACAATGACCCTTTGAGGACAGTAGTCCAAGTATTGTTGCACCTATTTACTGTGTAATTTACTATTATACGCATACTGTGAGTCAGGTCACACAGCTTTTTATGGGCCAAGCCAGGATACCTAGTCCCATGTTCTTTCCATTTTACTCCAAACCACCAGTTCAATGCTTACGTTGCCCTAGAGTTTCATTCTATCAAGGTCAGCTTCAGGGAACAAGTGGACTGGGGGCCAGGGCTTGAGAGCTTTAGTACTGAAATCTGTGTTGTAAAGAGCTCAGTTAATATGGGATTAAAACTGAGTTTAGAGTGACATTCCTGAGTCCAGCAATCTCTCCGTTTTTGTACGAATGGACCCATGTCCCAAGTGTTGGCCAGTCCTTCTTGCTAAGCCAGGCAATGGGAAAGGGGGCTATGGGTTTTTCCCAGTATCATAGTACTATACTGCTTGGCAGAGGAAAGGAGCTAGGAATGAATAAATATCTGAAATGCCCAGTTTTATCCTTTTTCCTCTCTACTCCCTCAACACAGGCACAGACATGGCTTTACCCTTATGTCTCAGGGAAAATAAGCAGATCCTTATTATTATTATTATTATTATTATCAATACTAATACTAAGCAGATCTTCTGTGGAATGTGAACTCCTTGATGGAAGGGATTGCATTTGTCTTTTTTTGTATCTTCAGGGGTTAGCACAAGGACCTGGCATGTAGTAAATGCTTAATGAATGCTTGTTAATTGACTGATGGATTGATTGAAATGCCACATCCTCATGCCATTTATCCAGGTGTGCAGAAAGACCACAGGAAGAAAGAAGAGGCTAGTAGGCACCTTCACAATGCTTTCCATCAAAGGCCAGCTGGAATCCAGAGGAGCAGGAGCAGCGGTAAGAACCAGGGGTGTTTTCACAGGCTTGCTGGCACAGGCGTCCTGGATAGCTCCAACACTCATTTACGTCTGTAGGCCAAGCCAAGGAAAAACAGGCAGACTCAGTGAGACTGGGAGACATGAGAGAGAGAGAGAGAGAGAGAGAGAGCAGATGGGAAGATAGGAGCAGTATCAGGGATTGGACCCACAGTTTCATAGGTATAAGGAACTTCTGGGTGAGCATACTCACTTACCAATGCGAATTGGCAATTTTTTGGAATTTATAAAGCACTGAGAAGATGTGATTTGCCTGAGGTCACACAGCTGATAGGAACCTGAATCCAGATCTTCGAGATTGGTTCTTCATTGACTATGTCAAGCTAATGAATTAGAAAGAAAGAAAGATGATGGATAAATAGAAAGATAAAGGTAGATAGATGGATGGATGGAGAGATAGATAGACAGACAATAGATAATAGAGAGATGGATAGATAGATAAGTAGATAGATGGATAGGTGGATGAATGAATGGAGAGACAGAGAGACAGAATACAAAAGATAATAGAGAGATGGATGGATAGATAGGTGAGAAGGGGAAGAGAGAGAGGAGAGAGAAAGAGAGAAATACACAGAGACAGAGAAAGACATACAGAGATAGAGAGAGACAGAAAAGGAAATGGAGAGAAACAGAGCTGGAAAGGAGAGAAGGAGAGAGACAGAGAAATGTAGAGCACAGCGGAAGGAGCACTGACTGCATCTAGGGTAGAAAGATTGCCATTAGATTACTAGTTCTGCTCCTTACTAGCTGTGTGACCTTGGGCAATTCACTTCCCTTCTTTGAGTCTCAGTTTTCTCATCTGGAAATGGGGGAGGCACAGGCCTCTCTTTACTTCAAATCCTATGCTCTCAAATGAGCTAACATATTTGCAAAAACACTTTTTAAACTTTAAGATACTATAGAGATGCTAGCTTCCTCTCTCTCCATTGCACCATGCTGCTCTTCTATTCAGCAGAGCTGGAAAGAATGAAGCTTGGTGAGTTGGTCCCTTAACCATTTCTGAGTGTAGATGGTGAGTTGTGGCACATGGAACCATTTCCAAGATGATTTAAATGGATAGCTTCTGGAGCTGGAAGACAACTTTGATAACATGTAGTCCAGTTCCTTCATTTTACAGATGGAGAAACAGGCCCAGAGAGAAAAGACTTACCCGATATTACACAGATATGAACTAGTACAAGATTAAAACCTGAGCCCGCTGATTCTCCAAATTCAGTGCTCTTTCCACTAGACCACACAATAATCACATCATTTTCTCAAGGGAGCTGGGCACTGGCCCATCACCCATCGTAGAGGTAAGAGAGGAGGAGAGTAGGTCTGGGCAAAGAGGGAGGGGACTCTCTGGAATCTCACATACCAACACAGGATCTGCTGAAAGCATCATATTGATAGCCCATCTTGCAGTCACAGCGGTAAGTCCCAGGAAGATTGTGGCATACCTGGCCCTCGCCACACCGGTGGACACCTGTCTCACATTCATCAACATCTAGAAAAGCAAATCCCAGGGGATGGGTTAGAGGCAGCCATCACCAATCAGGAAAGGGTCCCTTGCTTTTGTTCTGATCAAATCAAGGAGCAGATATTCAAATTCTTTCCCTTCCCTTCCCTTTCCTCCTTAATCTGGGGCACTCTTTACGGCCAGCTGGTGGGTCTGGAGTGGCTGAGACTCTCAGAATCAAACTTTAGGGCAAAAGGAATCTTAGTGATTAACTTGTGTGAGCCCTTCATTGTACAGATAAGGAAGCGGAGACCCTAAAGAAGGCAAGTGAATTGCTCACAGTCTCCCATTCAGTTAGCCAACAAAGCCCCAATTTCTTGTCTCCCTGTCCACTGCTCCTTCACTACACCAAAATGCCTCTTTTCCTATACTGCAGGATTCTTGATTTTCTTGCCAACACCATGCAACCCAAGACAAGTTGCATTCTTCACATTCACCTAGCCAGAACATCAACCCGAGAATTGTTAAGTTGGCATCTATGAGGTCACCCCCCTGAAAGGCCTCCCAAATGTGACACAGTCAAGGATTCTCCTGGCCCCAAACACAGTTCCTATGCTTGCTGCCCACAAGTAGGTGAGCACGTGCCTAAGGCTGCTTCTTACCCACACACTTGGACCCATCCTCGCTAGAATGGTATCCCCGGGTACACAGAAGCTGATTCCTCTGACAAGTGTAGGACCCAACAGTGTTGATGCAATTAAATCCAGGCTTGCATGGCTCAGGAAGAGAAGTGCATTCATTAATGTCTGAAAAAGAAAAAAATCAGAGTATTGGGCATCAGTTCTTAAGATGATCTCACTCAGCCTTTCTGCTGGTTGTCTTGCTTTGATTCCAAGAATCCTAAACTCATAGGATGCCAGAGTTAGAAGGGACATTAGAATAAAATTTCAGAGTTTTATGGGACCTTAGGACAAAAAATTAGAGCTGGAAGAGACCTTAGAAAACAAATTAGAACTGGAAGGGAACAAAATGTCAGAGCTGGAAGGGACTTTGGAACATAAAATACTGAGCTGGAAGGGACCTCAGAATATGGAGTATCAGACCTGGAAAAGACTTTAGAAATTATTTAGAGTAGGAATTCTTAACCTGGGGTCCACTGACCTTTTCAGGGGGGCTATGAACTTGGACGAAAATAAAGTTACATCTTCATTTTCACTAATCTCTAACTAAAATTTAGCATTTCCTTGAATTATGAATGTGGGCAACAAACCACAGTAGTATTAGCAATACTCATAAATTTAGCACCAGTAGAAATCACAAATATTTTCATATCACATTAGGGTTGTAGATATTTAGAAATGTTAATTACATTCCTCACTACCTCAAAATTAATGCAATTTTTAGTCCAGAAGTTAGATCATCCATGATCATAGTTTTCTTATCTCCAGTTTGTATTTCAGTAATAATTGCCTTCCTTTGTAATCCTATGAATTTCATTTTATGGCTATTAAAAACATTATTCTGAAAAAGGATCCATAGGTTTTCCCAGAGTATCAAACGAATTCATCTATGAAAAAAGTGAAGAATCCCTGATCTAGTGAAATCCTCTCATTGTTCAGATGAGGATCAGAGAGGAGAAGTGACCCAAGGTCACACAACTGGTAAGTGACCAGTTGGGACTAAAATCCAAATCTCTGCTGACTCCCTATCTAGGGCTCTTTCAATTATGCTGCTTTGTCTGTAAGTGACACATCTACTGCCAGGAACATCTGAAATTTTGCTTATTACAAAATGTGCACCAGCTCTTTGATAAGTGTTTTAGATAGTACCTCTCAGTGGGTTACAATCACTTTGATATCTTTTCCAGATATACCTTCAAGGGAGAAAGAACTGGCTTAGGAGTCAGAAGGTATCATTTGAAGAATATCAAAAAGCTCCCCTGTGCCATAATATTCCTCCAACCGGCCAGCCATGGGACCTGGAATTCTTATCATTAGTGACCCTTCTAAGTCAAGTAATATCAAAGGCCTATGTTAAAGTTTGTATGCGATACCTAGGCAGGTGGTGTGTAATATTAACATATGACTGGGTTATTATTACTGTAACTTAGGAAAGACAAAGTCTGGGATGGGATATAGGAAGGTGAATTTTGATATGGTGGTATACAGGGAGGAAAATATCTGGATCCTGGTATACTTCCTGAGAGGCCAGGCTTGGATAAGAGGCCCCAATGAGTGCCCTGATATCTAGAGAGTAGCAGAAAGGTCCAGGGTGTTTAGTAGAAGGAAAGGGTCTGAATTGGAAGAAGTAATAATGGTTGACCTTTCCATAGCTTCTTAAAGACTCATAGAATATTTATAGACCTAGAGTTAAATTAACTCATATTTACAGAGAGTTTTAAGGGTTAAAAATCATTTGCATCACACTGAACCTACGAGGTCAGTGGGGTAAGTATCATAACCCTCATTTTACACATGTGGAAATTGAGTCTCAGGGAAGTGAAGTGACATACTCAATGTTCATACAGCAAATGAGGGGCAGAGCCCAGACTTAAGCCCGAGTTATAATGTTATAGGATCAGAGATTTAGTTTTAGAAGGGACTTCAGAGGTCATCTAGTCTAATGCCTTCTTTTTAGAGACAAGGAAACCGAGATCTTGGACTTTTCCAAGATCATACTGGTAGTAAATGTTGATTCAATAGTCCATGCTTTTTCCAATATCCCACTAATTCTTTTAAGTTAAAGTCCAGTAAATACTCTTTCCACTACCCCACAGCATACCTTTCATCTGATTCTTACAATCCTACCTTGGGGAGGTAGGCAGGGAAGCAACTGTTCTCATTTTACAAATGGGGACATGAGAGTTCTCAGAAGTCAAGGGATTTCCCCAGCACCTCACAGATAATAAATGATAGAGTTAGGACTTACACCAAAGTCTTCTAGTCCCAAGCTCAATTTTCTTTTCACTATACCACACTGCTTCTGATGGGTCTATGGAAACTGTTTAGTGGAGTGATGTTGAAATATTGGAAGTGGATGCCAATTCACCACTTTGCTGTGTTACTGAAAGCTGGTCCTAGCCACAGTCAGCTTGTGAATGGGGTTAAGAGCTGAAGGATGAATGTGAATAGGGCTGGATGCCCAGGCCAAAGCTGCTGGAGTGGGGCCAGGAGACTTACACTTACCCACACAGTTGCCCTCTGGGTCTTGTAGAAACCCAGCCATGCAGCGCTGCTTGGATTCACAGTAGAAAGAACCCTGGGTGTTCTGACACACAAAGTTGACTTTACAGCTGTGGGTCCCCTGGGCACACTCATCGATATCTGTGAAAAACGGACAGGAAGCAAATAGGTGGTTACTCCTCTAAGGCTACCTTACCAGCACCACTAATGAGGAACGGAGGGAAAGAGCCAAGGGCAACAGAAGGGCCTTGAGACAAACTCTAAAGCCAGGGTCTGAGTCAACACCTCATAGAACGACTTTTATCGAGTCAGGCCATACTGATTTCACAGAATGGTAGCTCTAGAAAAGACCTCAGAGATTATCTAGTCTCTCCCCCTGCCCTAATTTTACAGGTAAGGAAACTGAGGCCCAGAGAAGATAAGTGAAAAAAGCAGGCCAGAGCCTGACCTGGATCCCAGATCTCCTGCAACCCCGTCTAGTACAAGACACAATGTCTGCCTCTTCACTAAAAGTACAGGGGTTTGAACCTTTCCATACTGCAAGGACCTGCCATTTTGTCAGTGTGGATATTAATGCCATGAGTTGAAATGCCTTCCATTAGCGGAATGTAAGCTCCTTGAATCAATCAATTCAACATCAGTTATTAAGTGCCTGCTATGTGTCAGGTATTTTATTTGGTTCTGGGAATATGCAAACAAGAATAAAACACTCCCTACTTTCAGAAAGCTTACATTGGTGTGTGTGTGTGTGTGTGTTTGTGTGTGTGTGTAACAATGCATACAGTAAATAATACAATCTTTGTATCTCTAGTGCCTAGTACAGCGCCATGTATATAATCAATACTTACTAAAAGCTCATTGAACTGAATGGAAATGAATTGAATTGATCCAGGTGAAATGATCCCCCCAAACCCTCTTTGGTTTTAGTAGATAGTCTTGGAGAGTCTCTGTGACCAAAATAAAACCCATCACCCTATGACCAGTCTGGTAATGAGACTCTTGTAAATTAATTAGGCTGGTCCTTGGGAGACAGACACACAGTCCATCACCAAGTCTGTGCTCACTGGATGATCAGTCTAGAACTTGAGGCCATCCAGTCCAATCTGGTCATTTTGCAGATGTGTACCTAAGCCAAGGGACATTAAGGGACTTGTCCAAAGTCACACAGCTAGTAAGTATCTGAAGCTGGATTTGAACCCAGGTCTTCATGACTCCCAGTTTTGAACTCTATCCCCTATTCCATGTTCCCTCTCAAGGTTCCCCCAGGTTGGTGGCACCCACTGGAGCTTGTGTTGCGTTGGCATGGCCTTTGAAGACTCAGTGTCACTGCCATGAGCAGTGAGTGGTAAAAGCCAATGGAGGCTTCACTGTTACTCCTTGGTACAAGTGGAGCTGGGTTTTAACTCATTTCTTAGTACAGATTTCCTTGTCACTCTTTATTCTTCTAACATAGCATTAGGGGTGGGAATGGATTAATCTGTAAAAGCAAATTAAATACGCATATAAGAAAAAAAAATGAAAGCCATTTGCTGAGCTCTGGATCCTCAACCAAGGCATTGTAGGTGTCTTTCTTACCTACACACTCTCCTTCTTTCAACTCATATCCCGACTCACAGTTGAGATCTTTGTAACAGTGGAAGGACCCCACTGTGTTCACACAGTGCTCGCCTCGGCTGCATGTGTGTGTGTCCGTCACACACTCATTAATATCTAGAAGAGGAAAAGGAAACAAGGAGAATTCAACAGCTTGGCTCACTACCATCAAAGGATAGCTTCTGAAATCCCAACAGAACCAAACTGCTTGGACTCAGGTCAATTAGCTCCCGAGGGGCTCCCTTGCCAGGATTCTATTGTTAGGCCCGTTGCTTTGCAAAATCAGCTTTTTTCAGTGCCATCATTTTCAGGGAGTAGGGGTAGCTTTATTGATTACTATTAAGCCTTATAATCTAGCCTGACTTGGCAGTGGGGGATGAAACTGGCTGTTGAAATTGTGAATATGACCCTGGAGACCAAAGAGAGGTTCGGGGTATCCTGGTACAGAACAGTGTGGTTGCTTACAGGAGACACTGTGATACTTGATTTTGTCTCATTGTTATGACTTCAGGGAGGCATTTTGAGACTGGAGACTACTGACCTCTAAGACCCCTCTACTATAGCCAGGGGCCTTGGCTTTTGAAAGGGTAGGAGAGATACAGTTGGGCTCACCTCCTAACATCTGTACACATCTGGCACTACAATAAGGCCAAGGGTAAGAAATATTGACCCTGTGCCTTGTAAAGAGTCATTCAAGGTAGGCTGTTCTTGTACTCATGGTTGACTTTGGTCTTCTTGACATTCCTCACACATGATACTCCATCTCCCCACTCTGCCTTTTTGCTGGAGTGCTCTCCCTCCTCATTCCTGCCTCCTGGATTCCTGGACTTCCTTTAAGATTCAACTCACATCCCACCTGAAAGGTCCTAAACAGTTCCCTCTGTTGCTAGTACCTTTCCTCTGAGTTCATCTTCTACTTACACTGTATATATCTTGTAAGCACATTTTCCCCCCACCCATGTCATCCATTAGCATGTAGGCCCCTCCAGGTCAGGGTGTTTTTCTTTGCTTTAGTAACAGTTGGGTATATACTTATTGGTAGCTGGGAATAGAAAGAGTTAAGAAATGGGTGGGGGGACAGATGAGAAAAGTTTAAAGGCCAGTGGGAAGGAACCTGGGAAATATTAAGTCCAAAACATGCATTTTACGGAGGGAAAAACTGAGGCCCAGATTGAGGAAGAGATTTGCCCAAGGTTATCCAGTGTGTCAGTGGCCAAGCCAGAAAATGGAGTCAGTCTGCCATGTTGAATTCCTTCTTGCATGATTGTGAAGGTTCAGGGCATGGGGTTTAGAAAGCCCAGAATTCTGAGTTAAATCTTAACTGTGACACAGGGAAACTGGGTTTCTGGCTAAGCCAAGACATCATAGACAGCACAAAGAATAGAATGTCCATAGAGGGCTCCATTTTGGTTATCCTATAATGAACTAAGAAGAGTCACAGCATCATTGATCTGGTCTAACCTCCTTATTTTATAGATGCCTTGCCAAGGTCACACATGACTGGGATAGGAATCCAGGCCTTTGGACCCCAACGCCAGGGTTCTTTACACTACGTTAAGTGAGGGGGACCTTTCTCCCAATGATGTCTAGGGACCTAGACCTTAACCTGAGGGCTAGTGAACTCTAAAGAGATCTCCTTTTCTAACTGCTTTGAGCTTTTCTTTATCTTATCCTATTACTTCTGGCCATGCTACACAGCCCTGGAAATAGAAAGGCTTGGGAAGGAGAGAAGAGAGAGCCACTCACATGGGTAAAAATTCTGTTAGCCTGCTGGAAACCCCTCTGATCTCACCTGCCTGGGGCTAGAGGAAAATGGAGAAGACAGTCCCATGCAAAGGGCCACCCTGCCTCTGCTCTTTGGGTCCTCTTGGGCCTCCTTTCTGGGGCACAGTTATGGGGCCTGGAAAGTAAGAGGGCTGGGCAAGGACTGTCTGCAAGCAAGGTCAGTGTAAGGATCAGGCCTTCTAGATTCTGAACCCTTCAGGGCCCAATACAGCACCAGCCACCTGGGAAACAGAGGAGAAAAACACTCTCAATCCCCAAGGCAGTCAGGGCAGAGGGTCCTGAGGCTACAAGTAGATAGGGCCTTGACAGTTTCTTGTCTCCCACTATGGCTGAAGGGTATGGTTTTACACAGAACACTTGGAGCTGCTATCGGAACCTCTTAATAGAGTAAAGATGAGAGAAAGGTTGGTAGGGGAGAGTAAGAAGGGGGGAGGGGAGAGGGGAGAAGGGAGAGGGAGAGAAGGAGGGAGAAAGAGCAGGGAGAGAGGCATGAAGAGGAGGAGAGGGAAAGAGAGGAGGGAGGAGGGAAGAAGGGAGGGAGAGAGGGAGGGAAGGGGAGAGAGAGAGGGAAGAAGAGAGAGAGAGTGAGAGAGAGAAAGAGAGGAGGGAGGGAGAGAGAGAAGGAGGGAGAAAGAGCAGGGAGAGATGCAGGAAGAGGAGAGGGAAAGAGAGGGTAAGAACGGGGAGGGAGAGAAGTGTGAGGGGAGAGGGAAAGACATGGAGAGAGAGGGGAAAAGAGAGGGAGAGAGAGGGAGGGAAGAAAGAATAAAGGGGGGAAGGAAAGGAGGCAGTGAGGGAGAAAAGGGAGAGGGGAGAAATAGAGGAGAGAAAAAAGATAAAGGGGAGGCAGGAGAAGGAAAAGAGGGAGAGAAAGGAGAAAGAGGATGAGGGAAGGAATGAGAAATGGAGAGGGAAGATGCCAAGAAGGGGGGATGGAAATTTGGGGAGGGGGAAGGGAAAAGCAGAGAAGGTAGAGAATGGGAGGAAAGAGAGAGAGAAGAAATCAAGGAGAGATAGAAGAAAGAGGAAGAAGGTGAGAGGGCAGGGATGAAGGAAGCGAAAGAAAGAGACCAAGAAGAGTAGGATGGAAAATTGAAGAGTGAAAGAGAAAAAAGGGAGAAGGAAAAATAAGAGGGGATGGAGGAGAAGAGGAAATGGAAAGAAGGGAAAGGGCAAAGAGGAGAGAAAGCTGGAGGAACAAAGAGATAGGGGAGATGAGGGGGAGAGAGAGAGAGAGCTAGAGCGAGTCACAATGAGCCTTTGAGAGAAAGAAGCAGAGCCTCCGAGGGTGAGTGACTGGGGAGAGGGAGGAGGAGAAGGAAAAGCAAGAGTGGGCAATTTTCCTGAGTGTTATTTTAGAAATGTCCCTGACTCCAGCTGAGTGGGATGTCTGCATTCTCTTCAAAGAGGAGAATGATGCAGTTCTTTTACCCTCTTGGGAAAGAGGGACACAGCAACAGCTCAGTCGATGATCAGAATTTGGAGTGAAAAGGGACCTTGGAAGCCCCTGAGTTGAACCCTCTCATTTCACAGACAAGGAAACTGAGACACAGAGAGGTTAAGTGACTTGCCCAGGGGTTACACAGCAAGTAAATGTTTGGTGTGGGAATTTAACCCAGGTCTTTCTGACTACAAGTCTGTTACCTGGTTTACTACGCCAGGCTGCTTTCCATCTTTATAGCACCATGCAAAGTAGACACTGCTGTGTGTTATTCTGAGGATACCCAGCAGCCTGTGTTCTGGGTTCTTAGTGGCATCTAACACCCGAATCATATCTAATTCAATTTTGAATGCCCCATCTTCCCCTGAGCTCAGCACAGTGCTTAATTTCTCAGTCCAGACTTGAGGGGTTAGCTATCCATGTGAGTGAAGATACATTTGCAGGTTAAGGGAAGACAGATGTTCCGAGTAGAAGAGGTAGGTGAGCCTTGTCTTGGCAGAAGCCCAACTCCTGGCAGGAGAGGACAAAGGAGGAAGCCACTCTTAACCTCACTCCCCTTCCCCAAAAAAGGAAGGGCCATTGGATCGCTCCATTCTATCCACAAAGACCACAGAGGGTTCGTGTCCCAGTCTACCAACATATAGGACAAAACTTATTTTCGATGACTGAAATGGATCATATATCAAATGGGAAAAGCTCATGCCAAAGTGAAATAGTACTGATGAACCATACCCTAACTTGGGACTGTTTCTTTCGTTTCTCTAGGCAGATTTAAAAAAAAAAGGTGCCCTGAATTTCCCCAATCAGAGCTGATTGGGAGGGTGCTGTCCTGAGATCTCTCCCCTAGTGGGGCCTTACGTCCTAAAGTCTCTCCCTGAATTTGTCTTTTATAAAAGTTGATTTGAGATTGTATTTTGTACTGTTTGCCCCAGGTGTTAAGACTGCTAGTTAGAACTCTTTCCTCTCTCATGGAGACCTGGTTACTATAGACTGTCACAAATCAGGCAACAAAAACCACCTTGTACTCTATGCCCTAGGCAGAAGGGATTGCTTCTAAGAGAGAGAGCTTCTGGAAATGGGCCAAAGGGGGCTTCTTTTCAAGAACCTGCTCCCAAAACTAGCTGCAGACAAGATTCCTTTTTTTGAGCCAGGCCTTCTTTCCAAAAGAAAGCCTTTCCAGAGAGAAGGCAGGGTTTAGCCCATATGGACAAGGCCTCACGGAGGCCAGGAGAAGACTAAAACTGGTTATCTTTCCTCCCATCTTGCCTAGAATTCGTAAGCCACCTTGGCCTGCACAAACATTTTAATCTCTGATAACTTGGATGAAGGAAACTCCTAAGGGAAAGATACTTCTGTATGGCTCCGGTGGTAAGCAGTCTTCATTGAGATGATCACTCTTTCAAACGTGCACATATTGACATTATCTAACACCAGAAAAGGGCTAAGACACATCATTTTGCAAGCAAAGTATGGAAGCAGTTTGCTTGTTCTCCCCACTCCACCCCCCAGGCTCAGCATGGAGCCCTGAAGCAGTGGTTGGCCCGGGGTTTCTGGGGACAGGCAGACCTTTGGCAGACACACAATGGCTCCCCTTGGGCCCGAGATGCTGGGCCAAGTAGTGGCATTGGGCCTATTGGCCCCAGAGATGCAGAGACTGGTGTGGAAGTGGGGGCTTGGTGAAGTAGACAGGACATGGGTTGTTCATACTTCATGTTTTCTACAGACATGGTGGGCAGCAAAGGAAAATGAGGACAGGGACCCCCAGGCCATAGGTTACACATCTACTATTCATATTCTGATTTGGCCCTTGTCAGGAGTAGGGTGGAGAACATGGTGCTGGGTGTTCAGGCTTGGTGTCACAGGTACATTTCATTAGAGACACAAACAGAAATAACCCCAAATCTGGGTCCTACCCAGAACCACAATGAGAGCCTCAGTAAAGTGCCTAGCATTCCAACAGAACACGTGATTAGACAGAGATCTTGGCTGCCTGACAGGCTGCAGATGCCTTCAGAGGGATTTCTCAAGCCTTTGTATCAATCTCAGAATGATAAAATTTGAAAGCTCAAAGCGACTTCCACAATCATCTCATTTAACCCCTTCACTTTTCAGAGCATGATACTGAGGCTGAAGTGGAAAGTGACTTACCCAAGGTCACACAGCAAATCAATGCTTCCTCAGATACATAAAGCAGGCTGCCCCTGCTTCTGGTTTTTTGTTATCTATCTACTACCTACCTACCTACCTATCTCTCTACCTACCTATCTGTCTGTCTGTCTATCTGTCCATCCATCCATCTGTCCATCCACCCATCCATCTATCTATCTATCTATCTATCTATCTATCTATCTATCTATCTATCTATCTATCTATCTATCTACCTACCTACCTACCTATCTATCCATCTAATCTATCCATTTATTTATCTACCTACTTTATCTGTCTGTCATGGCCTATGAACAGAAATTTACAGAGAGAAGGTGATTAACCAAATCGAGAAACTCCAATGTAGTTTTTGGAGCATCTATACTTCTCATGTATCCAGGCCCAACCCTGGATCAATGTCTCCTTACCTAATGGATTGATTCATCCCCTTGGTCACCCCAGAAGGGAGCCTTCACCCTCTAACTCTCCACCTGCTTCCCCTGTCCATGCTTGCCCTTGGATGTGGACAGGACAAAGCTCAACAGCACAAGACATAGCAGTCTAAGCACATGGCAGGACGAGCCACATTGATATGTCATATGCAAAGGCGACCGAGGGACCCTTTAGCATATGAAGGTGGGATGCGCGGCGTGGCATAGCATGGAGAGCTGTGATGGGTGATGGGATGTGGCTGGTCAAAGAGCCACTCTTGTCTTACCCACGCACTTCCTATGCATGTTGAGGATAAAGCCCTCGGCACAGATCACTGTGTGGTTGACACAATAGAATGATCCCAACGTATTCACACAAAACTGTCTTCGGGTACAATCGTGAGCACCTCTGAGGCACTCGTCCATGTCTACGGCCCCACGGGGGACACCGGGAGGGAAAAACAGAAGGCCGTTAGAATGGTACTGGAGACAGTGGTTGGCCTGTGCTCACAGACTGAGGGAGAGAAAGTGCTCATGAAGCCAGCACTGAACCTGGGCTGGCCTTGACCACGGCAGCTCCCAGGCACATCCTACTCTTCCCCCAGGACGCATCAAGGAGATTAGTCTAGCCGGGAAGAGGCAAGGCTAATCATCACCTCTCTCTCTTCAAAACATCATGTATGTATTACTTAATAATATGAATAGCGAACATTTACATTAAGTTTTATGAAGCACTTTGCAGGTTATTTCATTTGATCCTCACCACAACTCTGTGAAATAAGTGCTATTATTATCCCCATTTTATAGGTGAGGAAACTGAGGCAAAGATTAAATGCCTTGCCTAGGGTCACACAACTAGAAAGTGTCTGAGGCAGGATTTGAACTCAGGTCTTCCTGACTACAAGTCCAGCACTCTAGTCACTATGCCAACTAGCTGCCTCTGCTTAATTATTATTAATTAATTATTATTTTGTCCCAGTAGAATGTAGCAAGCTCCTTGAGGATGGGGCTGTTTTTGCATTTTGTTTTAATATCCCCAGCATTATTTTATACACAACTTGTCTGCCCATATTTGTTTGCACGTTGTCTACCCCATTAAACTGTGAGCTCCTTGAGGTCGGGGAATGTTTTTTGTCTTTCCTTGTATCCCCAGGGCACAGCACAGTCCCTGGCACATAATAAACACTCAGTAAATGTGTGTTGGCTTGATTTGACTTAACTAGCATAGTGCCTGGAACCGAGCAAGCCTTAAAAGAAATGCTGGTTGAGGCTGGGGTCTGAGGAAAGGGTGGAAGAAGGAAGACGCAGAAGATTAAACATATCTCTTGGGTATCCTCTGAGGGATGAGGGCACTGGAATTGGGGGAAATGGATGACATCTCAGAGGAAAGAGCCTTTTGGGGAAGCATATATGGGATTTCTGGGTGTTGGAACATGGCTGGACCTTTGGCCCAGAGTTATACCCAGAATGGAAAAGAGGCCTGGGAATCACCCTCCCAGGTCTAGGAGAAGGACTACCCATTTCCACCACGACCTGCTAGCCCCTGAAAAGAACACTCAGAGCGTCCAAATTCCCTTTGTCCAAGCACATCCTGTCCTGTCCTTACAATGCAAAGCTGGTTCTTACTCTTCTTTCCCCTTTCTCAGTTTTTCTTCTGTGTCTGTAGTTTCTGCTTGCCCTCCTGACTCCCTAAGTTCACAGCCCCTATCTCAACACCACCTAAGACCATGGTGAGGAGCGGGGGCAGGAGGAAGGATCACATTCTGACCCTGCCTCCTCCTTTCTTCCCTGGGCATCTTGTGATGTTGTTAGTGCTCTCCTCACCAGCCCACCAAATCACTTCCCATTTACTCTGGATCTGTTTTGAATTTATCCATTTGTGTTCATGTCATTCCCTAGCACAGTGCCCGGTATATCCATGGGCCTTAATACACACTTGTTAAATTCAATTTCTCTTCCCAACCTTCCTCAGTCTTGAGGACTCAGGGATACTGGGTAAGGAGTGGGAAAACAGAAGACCTTGCACCTTAGCCAAGACTTGCATGCTTCAAACTCGTAAGGAAAGGTGATCAAATTCTTTCCTGTCTTAGCCCATCTTCTCTTTATAGCTCCAAATTCTCAACCAGAGCTCAGTCAAACCCATGGCCCGTAGGGAGGGCTATGCAAAGTTACCAGCCTCACCTAAGACTAGGAAAGAAACAGAGACAAAAGCATCTCCATGCATTCCTATGGTAGTCTGGTAAGATAAGGCCACTGGTAACAGCACAGCTTCTATCAGAAGCTCTCACTCAAGGCAAACTGTCTAATTTTCACCCTGGCCTGACTGCCAGTCTGACTTGAGCAGGACATAATGAGTAGCCTTTTTCTCTTGGACAGGATAAACTTACATGTCTCAAGCTTCCCTGATCACCCCTGGCCCAAGCTTTTGGATTTCATATAGACATTTCTCCATCCTCCTGGCCCTTCACGAGCTTCTAGACTTGGATCCTGCCTCCTTTCGGTCTCTGGTCTCTATGGTTCTAACCTGCAGAGGCCTCATCCTTTCAGTCTATTCACATGCAGATAGCCTTCCCCTAATTCCTCCAACCCGTCCCATCCCACACTCACCTTCACACGAGACTCCATCAGCCATGATGGCGTAGCCAGGGAAACATGAGCACATGACTCTGTTCTCTATGATGTTACACACTTGTTTACAAGGACCATTGTCTAAATCAAGGTAAAAGGTGGGCCAGGTTAGATGGAGGTTACATGGGGACCCGCTCCCCCTTGCCTTCTCTCTACTCTAGCTTAGTTCAGTTATTTATCACTTATCACCTGGACTATTTCAATAACCTTCCAATTTGCTGGTCTCCCTGTTTGTAGTCTCTCCTCTCTCCCATCCAACCTCCAAACAGCAGCCAAAATAACCTTTCTAAACACAAACTCTGACCCTGTCACTCCCCTGCTCAAGAAGCCTCAGTGGCTTCCTATTGCCTCCAGGATAAAATACAGATGCCTCAGTGTGGCATTTAAAGCCCTTCAGAGTCTGACTCCAGCTTAATCTTCTCACATTACTCTCCTTTTCACACTGAGCATTCCACAAACTAGCTCACTTGTTGTTTATTTCTCTCCCCTCCACGCTTTTACCTGGGAAGCTCCTCATGCTGGAATGCTTTCTTTCTCACCTCTCCATACCTAGCTTCTTTTAAGGTAGAACTCATGTGCCACTTTCTACAGGAAGCCTTTTCCCCATCCCATTGATAATTAGCACAATTTCCCTCTTCCTCAAATTAACATGCATATTCTTATGTTTGCATTGTTTAATTTTTCATTGGAACTAGGGATTGTATTTAAAATTCTTTTTTTTTGTTTTTGTATCCCTGGCACCAAGCATAGTATCCTGCATACAGTAGGTGCTTAATAAACATTTGTTGAATTGGATTGGGACTGAGATCATCTGTGCCCCTGAGAACACAGGAGCATAGTGGGACTCCTAAGTATGTAATGATTGTCCCAACTAGTTAAAGGGGTACCCACCTGCTTAAGGCACTGAGATTGCCCCCATTGCATAATCCCAGCTACTCATGTTGGCATGCTGGTATTTCCTCCACTGCTCTCCCTTTAGACCTAGAGCACTCATTATGAATTTGTTGATCTATCTGGTCATTATTATTATTGGTAATTATGATTTCCAATAAGAATTACCAATAGTAGACAGAGCATTTCCTTCATGATGCTGTGAGTCAGGTAAGCAAGTATTATTACCCCACTTTACAGATGAACAGCCTTGATATTAATTTAGTACTTTATAGTTTGCAAGGTACTTTATATACTAAATTATCCCATTAGATCCTGCACAATGAGATAGGTACTATAGCAAGTATTATTATCCCCATTTACAGATACAGAAGCAAAGACTCAGAAAAACTAAGGGCTTTGCCCAGGGCCACAGAGCTATGATTAACTGGAAAGATTCAAACTCAGATCTTCCTGACTCCAAGTCTAGCATGTCATTCACTATACCATATGATGAGTAGAGCGAGCACTTAAACCATTTCCTTGTTTCTGGGTTCAGTGCTCTTTCTAACATGCCCTCCTCCTCCCAAACTACCACTTTCCCCTCCCCACCTGCCACCACCTTTATGTACCTTTGCAAGTGTTTGGAACTGGCTGAGGCAGATGCATGACTTCAGGTTGGCTGTGGGGGGCTTCAGGGGCTAGGGGCCCCTCTTCTCGAGTGCTTGGCTTCATCATTTCACTATCTGTCAACAGACAAATCAGAAAGAATGTTGAGGGGAAAGAGGAAGAGGCAGAGAAGAAGGCGTCCCTTCAATCACTTAGCTCCTTTTATATATGTAACAGACCACTGGCCAATAGGGGCCCAGTCCTGTGACCACATACAGAGACTTGGGGAGCTTACTTCCAGATATGCCTGGAGGTACATAAAGGAAGGTTCTGCCCTCTTTTATTGAGGATGGTACAAGTGTATTGTTAACTGTTTCCCATCCATTTAGTGCATGATGAAGAAAAGCCTTTTAATTGGCTGCTGAGTCAGAACTAAGGGCACATAGCAAAGTCTCCAAGGCAATCTCTCAATCTCTCTCTCTCTCTCTCTCTCTCTCTCTCTCTCTCTCTCTCTCTCTCTCTCTCTCTCT